>NC_133618.1:480118815-480279036 GCF_048593235.1 Sminthopsis crassicaudata | reverse complement strand
TTTCAGTCTTTATTTCATTATCTATAAAATGGAAATAATGACATTTGTGCTACCTAATCAATCAGCAAGCATCCACTGGGTGCCATGGACTAGGTACTTGAGATAAAAATACTTTGAATGAAATAATCTCTACTAACAAAAGGCTTACAATTCAATATCCACTTTATCCGGTTGTTTTGTAGAAAATTCATTGTAACCTTTGAATTCCTTGATATATATTAATTGTTATTAGTATTATAATAAATGTTTTTCTGAATACTAATTATGCATAAGGCCCTCTACCCATCTCAGAAAATGATTATGGGGAAATTGCTTTGTTAGCCATGGAGTGCTATATACATGTAAATTGTTTTTAATTGTAAGTAGAGAGGCAGCTAGTATCCACAGTGTATCCACAGTGCACCAGCCCTGAAGTCAGGAGAATCTGAGTTCAAATGTGACCTCAGACACTTAACACTTCCTAGCTGTGTGACCCTGGGCAAGTCACTTAACCCTAATTGCCTCAGCAAAAAAAAAAAAAAAAAAAAATTGTCCGTATATCAGCTGCACCAGATCAACTGAATGAGTCTAAGAGGAGGTAATCCTTTGATTTCTTGAATGTGTTAGGGAGGGGAGTCACATAGCCTAGCTTCTTGGCTAGAGAAGAGAGAATTCCTAGGTCCCAAGTTCCTAGCCTCTGAATTTCTTTTTGCATCCATGGAGAGACAGTGGCACAATCTCTTAACCCCAAAAGTTCCAGTTGTGGAGAGGGGCTTCATCTGATGAAGTGGTAAGAGTTTCTGAATGTTGGTATTCAAAGATTTGTTGAGAATGGCTAATCCCTAGGCTTCTGAAGGAGTATTAGGAGTTTTAAACAAAAAGCATGGCACCAAAATTGCAGGAATATTAAGGGTCCAAGCCATGATATTGAGGAAAAAAACCCTATATTTTGCCCACTGCTACTATGAGTTATTCACATGGTACGGAACCACAGGGGAAGTGAGATGTTTCTTTAATAGACTCAAGTTGATTTCAAGAGACCTGTATGGGAAACTATTTGAGTGATTATTACCTTCTCAGCAACCTCATTTGTTTCCTCTAAAAACCTAAACTACAAGGTATCATTATAAGAATAGAAAACTATAAAGCTTCTAGAATGAAGATAGGACTCACTGGAAAAAAAGAGGAAATTTATATCAACTGTTGAAGGCTTACTCTGGGTCATTAATATTGTTAGAATTGTCTGTGGGGTTAAATAAAAGCTGTTCTGCATGTACCATGCATTGACATCTCGCATGCTTGCATGGAAGCTGTATATCTTTTGCCCACATCTCTGGAGAATTAGATGGGAGTTATATTCTTAAGTTTTCCTTTGGGAGCAAAATAAGTAAATAAAGTGCAATTTTTAAGAAGCCTTCTCTAAGAGTAAACCTGTTCTTTATAAGTCCAGAGCTTCATGTACTTTGTCATTGTTACATTGTTAGAATTTCTTCAAGGATTGGCTTAGCAAAATTTGCAGATAGCAAGCAGACTTATCTTTGATGCCCCTAGCAGGTATTCATGATCATCATGCTCTGTCTTCTCTTTCTTCTCATAAATATTTACTTTCTTCCCCTTCATTGATCATAATGAGGTATAAATGAATGTCTCATTTAAAGTAAAACCCTCTCCTGGGGTGTCTGTGTTTTATTGGGATCAGAGCTGCAAGTTCAGGGAAAGGTGTTTTAATGGTGGAATTTCATATATGTTAATGAGGATGAAGTGAAGGAAGACTGGAGTGTTGGGGGTTTTCTGAGGTCTATGACATCAGTAAATAGTCTGGTACTCTGCTTATCCTTGTTGACCTTGGTTATTAATTCTATTGAGGGCAAATGTAAGTAGATATGGATAAATGGAATCTCTGTACAGGAAAACCAAATGAACGAAGGGGGGGGAAGATCAAAAGTAAAAAGGGAGCAAGAGAAAGGATAAAAAGAAAAGCAAGGAGGATTAATTGATAAAAGGATCAAGTTTAATTGGGAGATGTTGAAAGGGACCAAAGGATAGAAATCCAATTAGTAAATTCCATCAAGCCAGAGCTGAAGTTGTGATACAAGCCCTCATATTTCTTCTTTTTTGGCTCTCTAGTTGCAGGGGTGACATTGAGACAAGACATCAATTACTCCATAGTAGTTGATGTTCTCTGCCCCCAGTAATTCTGTTACCTCCTCAGCTCCTCCCGTCCCACTGCATTTGATACAGCTCAGGCTCACATCCCTCGCAGTGGGATGGCTCTCCCTACAAGGTGATGTGACATAAATCCCCCAGATAGCTGTGGTTGAACCACACAACTCCAGTGCCTTCCAATAATAAATGCGGAGGCTCACACACTTTCAGGAAAGCCATAGTGAATGAGAGGATCTGATGAACATCCTGTTTTACAAGCAATTTATCAGTCTCTTGCTGCATATTCTATCCTAGAGGCTGAACGCCTACTGATTTAGCAGAAGGGGATTGTAATAGGCAACACCTTGGTAGAGAGTGGGTACAACCTAGGTGGTCGGGAGTGATGTATTTTCAATGGATTATTTGTTTATTTACTTGTTTTGGGTTTGGGCTGACTAACTCAGAAATATTTCCCACTTGAGACAAAGGAAAAAATGCCTTCCGGCTTGTCTTCCCTAGATAGCTGCTGCCAGGATGAAGTAGCCCTGCCAGGTCTCTTTGTATTAAGCTCATTGTGTCTGTTTCTGAAGGTTATCATCATGTACAAAAAAATATTCTGGGTTTTGCAGAGAGCAGTTAGCATCTTCCTTTCCTTACTGCAAAATAGATAAATCGTGGGGATCAGATTTCAGCTATATGCTTAGTGCTATAGCTTACTATCCATATTTTCAACCTTTTGCTGTCATCCCTGATACCAATAGGGCTCATAGCAAAGATTGTGTGTAAACTGTATCTTTATATCAGTCCCCTTTGATCCTGACCCATATCTCCTCTGCCATCCTCCCCCAACTGATAGACTTCTGTCCTAGTTTGATTCACTGTGACACATCTCATGGCTGGGCAGCTCATACACTTTTGTCAAAGGAAAGTGCCCAATATTTCAAGTCTCTCAGAATGAGATGTCCCTCTTGAACTTTGTGCTTTAATCCTCTCTCTCTCAGACAGCTCTGTTCTGTATCTGAGCTTCCCACATGCTCCTGAACCTCATGTGAGGCAATTGATCATTGGCAGAGGAAACCAGCCAAGATGGAGAAACCACCTTGCACACACTGCTGTTGTGAACATGAAAAGAAATGCCTGGGAGATTTTGAAGATCAAGAAGGGCGTTCAGGCAATAAAACCTTAGTTCCTGTCTTAGTAGAACACTTCTTTCAGGATACCTTTGGAGCAAATCCCCTTTTGGTCAATCAGAGCCTCCAAAGCAAATCTCTCTTCAGTGTATATTAATGATTTATGGAATTATTTCTCCTTGAGCTACCCACTAGCTTCTATTTTTCAGGGAAGGTATGCTATTTCTTTAATTGTTTCTTTTGTCTTTCTTCTCTTTTAGGATACAGGATGAAAACAGAATGTTAAATGGTCTCCTCTCAATCTCCTAGCACCACTGCCTGGGGTTCCTTATTAAACTTTTTTCTGACCATTCACTTCTTCCCTACTATCTTCAAATACTCTCAGTTCTTCTCTACCTTGAAAGAACTTTCATTTGTGCAAAGTCAGCTACTTGTTCAAAGTCAGGCTGTTCGACCCCATGTTTAAACTTTCTTTAGACTTTTGGATGCATGTGTAGTCAGCCTGCAGGATATGGTGGTCCAGAAATACCTTTGTGCATGCTCATTAATCCTATTTCCCTATGATGCTATAATGGGGAGGAGCTGAGGCAGCACTAATACAATCTCCTCATGATTATATATATTCTCTCTCCTCCACTCTTCCTCTCCAAATTCTAATCATCCTTCCAGGTCCATATTATTCCTCTTCCATGAAGCCTTTTGTCACAATTCTAGTTACTTTTCATCTCATTCTTCTCTAATTTTTTACATTTTTAGAGTCAATTATACCTAATTGAGCACATTTTCCTGGTAGTTCCTGGTAGGATTCTACTAACCATTCTAATCTTTATTCACAAAGGTTTAAAGGTTTAGACCTGGATAGGATCAAAATAGGTTACTTTACAGTTGCTTCAAATCTTTCATTTCACTGATAAAGAGTGTGAGCTATAGAGAAGTCAAATGATTTGATCAAGGTCATATGAGTAGTAAGTAGGAGAGTTGGGCATGAACTCCAGACCCTTAACTACAACTCCATTTCCATGTGTTGCTAGTTTTAAGTCTTCTACTAGCCTATAAATTTCCCTTAAAGCATGCCTTATTCAAGTATGTCTCTGACATCCCCATCAATGAAAGTATAGCAGGGAAGAGGGAATGGAGTACTAGAATTGAAATCAGGAAATCTGGCTTTGAATACTAACTTGGGCACTTGATAGTTGGGGTGATCCAGACCTTAGAGCCTTGATTCTATCATTTGCCAAAGGGAGCTGTCAATAGGATTGTCAATAAATTTTCAAGTGCCATATAAATGTGAGTTATTATTAATTTTACTTACTACCTCAAACAAGGTTGGACACAAAGAAGGGGCTCAAAAATTCTTTATTGAATGATGGATATGTCTATGATTCCTCAGTGAAATTTTTGTTTTAAATGTCATATATTTAATTTTTAATTTATTGAATACAATAAACCTAATAAAGATGATTTCACAAGAAGCTGCAAATCTATTATGTACAACTTGCTATTCTTTTTGAATATATAATGTTGTCATGTAAATTTCTTTTTCTTCTCCCTAAGATACCATTAGACACAAATATATATGTAAGTATGTTTATATCTGAATATATATATATATATATATGCAAAACACACACTACTATTCATCCATCTTTTTTCCTCAGGATTCAGACAGTAACTTCCTTCATATGTCTTTTATAATTAATTTGAGTATTTATAATAGTCAAAATGAGTTATTTGCTAGAAGTTATATTTAAAACAATATTGTTACTATACATAATGTTGTCTTGGTTCTACTCATTTCACTTTTCATTATTTCATTCAAGTCTATGCACATTTTTCTAAGATTATTGAGCTCGTCATTTAATGGCAGCAATATTCCATCATAATCATATACCACATCTTGTTCAGCCATTCCCCAGTTGACAGGCATGCCCACATTTTCTGGGTTTTTGCCAGTTAATTGCTATTTCTCTAGCCTCCTATTTAGGTTCCCTTTTCAGAAGACTACATTCACTGTTGTGTAGATGGCTCATAAGTTTGTAGTCTTATTCATTTTATTGCTATAGTCAAAAATGCAACCACTTCTTGATAATTGTGTCTATTCCTCTAGACTAGTTTTACTGTGGTACAATGTGATGCAAATTTTAAATTTTTTTTATTAAAGCCTTTTATTTTTCAAAACATATGCATAAATAATTTTCAACATTCACCCTTGCAAAACTTTATGTTCCAAAAATTTTCCTCTCCCTTTCCCTCACCCCCTTTCCTAGATGGCATGTAAGCCAACATATGTTAAAATGTACAATTTTTCCTAACATGTCCACAATTGTCATGCTACATTAGAAAAATCAAATCAAATAGGAAAGAAAATGAGAAAGAAACAAAATACAAGCAAACGACAAGAAAAAGAATGATACTATGTTGTGATCTACACTCAGTCCCAACAATCTTCTCTCTGGGAGATATCTCTATTTATCATAAGACCATTGGAACTGGCCTAAATCACCTTGTTACTGAAAAGAGCCACATCCATCAGAATTGAGCATTATATAATCTTTTTTAT
Organism: Sminthopsis crassicaudata; assembly: GCF_048593235.1. NCBI lineage: Eukaryota > Metazoa > Chordata > Mammalia > Dasyuromorphia > Dasyuridae > Sminthopsis > Sminthopsis crassicaudata. The sequence goes on along the minus strand of NC_133618.1, from coordinate 480,273,222 downwards.
ATAGTTTTTATTTACCAGATATATGCATGGGTAATTTTACAGCCTTGACAATTGCCAAACCTTTTGTTCTAATTTTTCCCCTCCTCCCCCCCCCCAGATGGCAAGGTTGACCAATACAAGTTAAATATGTTAAAGTATAACTTAAATACAATATATGTATACATGACCAAACAGTTTTTTACTGTACAAAAAGAATCGGACTTTGAAATAGTGTACAATTAGCCTGTGCAGGAAATAAAAAATGCAGGCAGACAAAAATAGAGGGATTGGGAATTCTATGCAATGGTTCATAGTTGTCTCTCTGAGTTCTTTTGCTGTGTGTAACTGGTTCAGTTCATTACTGCTTTATTGGAACTAATTTAGTTCATCTCATTGTTGAAGAGGACCTCGTCCATCAGAATTGATCATCATATAGTATTGTTGTTGAAATATATAATGATCTCCTGATCCTGCTCATTTCACTCAGCATCAGTTCATGTAAGTCTCTCCAGTCCTCTCTGAAATCATCCTGCTGATCATTTCTTACAGAACAATAATATTCCATAATATTCATATACCACAACTTATTCAGCCAATCTCCAATTGATGGGTATCCAGGTAGTTTCCAGTTTCTGGCCACCACAAAGAGGGCTGCCACAAACATTTTGGCACATACAGGTCCCTTTCCCTTCTTTAAGATCTCTTTGGGATATAAGCCCAGTAGTAACACTGCTGGGTCAAAGGGTATGCACAGTTTGATAAATTTTTGAGCATAGTTCCAAATTGCTCTCCAGAATGGCTGGATGTATTCACAATTCCACCAACAATGTATCAGTGTCCCTGTTTTCCCACATCCCCTCCAACATTGTGCATTATCTTTCACTGTCATTCTAGCCAATCTTCCAGGTGTGTAGTGGTATCTCAGAGTTGTCTAATTTGTATTTCTCTGATTAATAATGACTTGGAGCATCTTTTCATATGGCTAGAAATTGTTTCAACTTCTTCATCTGAGAATTGTCTGTTCATATCCTTTAACCATTTATCAATTGGAGAATGGCTTGATTTCTTATAAATTAGAGTCAATTTTCTATATATTTGGAACTGAGGCCTTTATCGGAACCTTTGACTATAAAAATGTTTTCCCAGTTTATTGTTCCCCTTCTAATCTTATCTGCATTAGTTTTGTTTGTACAAAAACTTTTCAAAGCATCATATAATCTTGCTGTTGCTGTGTAAAATATTCTCTTGGTTCTACTCACTTCACTTAACATTCATGTAAGTCTCTCCAGGCCTTTCTGAAATCATCCTGCTGATTGTTTCTTGTAGAATAATAATATTCCATAATATTCACATACCACAAGTCATTCAACCATTTTCCAGATGATGGGCATCCACTCAACTTCCAGTTTCTTGATACTAGAAAAAGGGCTGCCACAAACATTTTCGCCCACATAGATCCTTTACCAATTTTAATGTTCTCTTTGGGACAGAGGTCCAGTAGAGTCACTGCTAGATCCAAGGGTATGCATGATTTGATATCCCTTTGGGCATAGGTACAAAATGCTCAAAATCAAAAAAGTTCACAACTCCGCCAAAAATTTATTACTGTCCCAGTTTTCCCACATTCCCTCTAATATTCATAATTATCTTTTCCTATCATTTTAGTTAATCTGAGAGGTGTGTAGTGGTACCCCAGAGTTGTCTTAATTTTCTTTTCTCTGATTAATAATGATTTAGAGCATTTTTTTCATTTAAGGATAAATTGTTTTAATTTCTTCATCTGAAAATTGTCTATTCATATTTTTGACTATCAATTGGATAAAGTCTTGAATTCTTATAAATTTTAATCAATTCTCCATGTATTTTATAAGTGAGGCCTTCATTTCCAAAATATATAGAGGAATTGACTCTAATTTATAACAAATCAAGCCATTTCCTAATTTATAAATGGTCAAAGGATATAAACAGACAATTTTCAGATGAAGACTTGAAAACTATTTCTAGCCATATGAAAAGATGCTCCAAATCATTTTTAATCAAAGAAATACAAATTAAGACAATTCTGAGATACCATTACACACCTGTCAGAATGGCTAGGATGTCAGGAAAATATAATGCTGAATGTTAGAGGGGATGTGGGAAACCTGAGATACTGATGCATTGTTGGTGGAATTGTGAATGAATCCAACCATTCTGAAGAGCAATTTGGAACTATGCTCAAAAAGTTATCAAACTGAGCATACCCTTTAATCCAGCAGTGTTACTACTGGGCTTATATCCCAAATATATCTTAAAGAAGAGAAAGGGACCTGCATGTGCCAAAATGTTTGTGGCAGCCCTCTTTGTGGTGGCCAGAAACTGGAAACTACCTGGATGCCCATCAATTGGAGATTGGCTGAATAAATCGTAGTATATGAATATTATGGAATAGTATTGTTCTGTAAGAAATGGCCAGCAGGATGATTTCAGAAAGGCCTGGAGAGACTTACAAAAACTGATGCTGAGTGAAATGAGCAGGACCAGGAGATCATTATATACTTCAACAACAATACTGTATGATGATCAATTCTGTTGGACGAGGTCCTTTTCAACAATGAGATGAACCAAATAAGTTCCATTGTTCAACAATGAAGAGAACCAGCTACCAGCTACACCCAGCGAAAGAACTCTGGGAAATGCATATGAACCACAACATAGCATTTCCACTCTCTCTGTTTTTGTCCTCTTGCATTTTTGATTTCCTTCTCAGGTTATTTTTACCTTATGTCTAAGTCCAATTTTTCTTGTGCAGCAAAATAACTGTATGGATATTTATACATATATTGTATTTAACATATACTTTAACATATTTAACATGTATGGGTCTGTCTGCCATCTAGGGGAGGGGGTAGGGGGAAGGAGGGGAAAAGTTGAAAAAAGGGTTTTGCAAGGGTCAATGCTGAAAAATTACCCATGCATATAGCTTGTAAATAAAAAGCTATAATAAAATAAATAATAAATAAAAAATAAATAAATGAGGCCTTTACCATAACCCTTGGATATAAAATTTTTCCCCAATTTATTGCTTTTCTTCTAATCTTGTCCGCATTGGTTTTGTTTGTACAAAAACTTTTAAACTTAGTATAATCAAAAGTATCCATTTTGCATTCCACAATGTATTCTAGCTCTTCTTTGGCCACAAATTCTTTCCTTCTCCACAGATCTAAGAGGTAGACTATTCTTTATTCTTTATTTTGCTACTACAAAAAGGATTGTTGTATCACTATGTCTAAATCATGAACCCATTTCAACCTTATTTTGGTATAAGTTGCTATATGTGAGTCAATACCTAATTTCTGCTACACTACTTTCCAATTTTTCCAATAATTTTGACAAATAGTGAGTTCTTATCCCAGAAGCTGGGGTCTTTGGATTTATCAAACATGATTAATATAGTTATTGGCTATTGTGTCTTGTGAACCTAACCTATTCCACTGACTGACTACTCTATTTCTTAGCCAGTACCAAATAGTTTTGATGACTGCTGCTTTATAATATGGTTTTAGGTCTGATACAGCTAGGCCACATTCATTTTCATTTTTTTTTCCATTGGAAAGAAATGTTTGAAGAATTCATTGCCTTCTACATTGTGAATTCTTTATAAGAACACTCCAGAATCCCCTTCCTTTTGGTTGCATTGGGTAGATCTTTGTTAGTTTTTATCAAGTCTAACCCTTTCCATTTATTTTAAAATATTTTATTTTTTTCACAATTACATGTCAAAATAATTTTTGGCATTCATTTTTGCAAGATTTTGAGCTCCAAATTTTTCTCCCTCCATTTCTCTGTTCCCTCCTTCTAAGCAGGCAATTTGAAATAGGTTGGATATGTGCAATTATGCAAAACACATTTCCATATTAGATATAGTTAAGAAAGAAGAAACAAAATAAAAGGAAAGAAATGGAAAAAATAAAGTAAGTGAAAAAAGTATGATTCAATCTACAGAGTCCATCAGTTTTCTTTCTGGATGTGGATAACATTTTCCATTGTGAGTCCTTTTGTATTTGTCTTAGAACATAGTTTTTATTGAGAAGAGTTAAGTCATTCACACTTATCATCACAAAATGTTGTTGATACTGTATATAATGTTTTCCTAGTTCTTTTCATTTTACTTTGTGATTTTCCTAATTTTTCTGAAATCTGTTTATCATTTCTTATTGCACAATAGTATTCCACTGCATTCATAGTACACAGTTTGTTCAACTCCTCTCCAATTGATGGGAATCTTTTCAATTACCAGTATTTTTTTTCTATTCTTAAGTATGAAATATTTGAATGTATTTAGATATCTTAAATGCATTAGATATGTTTTGGAATGAGGACAATTCTTCATCGTATTATATTAGGTACTGTCTGTTGGAAGATTGCCTAGGCTTAAAATGTAGGGGATTCAAGCCTGTTTATATATATTTATGAATTATGAATCTGATGAGTGAACTAAAGACAAAATAGAAAAAATGGATGAAACTTTAGGGAGACTTTTCTTTTCCTATAATTGTCATTGGTCTTCCCCCACTAATGGTTTCAATTGATGTTCTAGGGTCAGTTAAAAATTGATAGGGCACTAGTAAGGTCTCTGAAGTCTAGACTTGGAAAGGCACTTTCTCCTAAGTCAATCTTTACTCTGTCTGCTCCTTGTTCTCACTGAATCGTCACTGATTTATATAGTTATTAAATTTCAATCTATTGTTATTCTCAAATATTTATACTTGGAAGAGGAAACATGTTAGACTCAAGGCACTAGAGACTGAAACAAAAAAAAAAAGTTTTTTGAATCACCCAAGAAAGGTGCATGAAGAAAAGGAAAGATTTTCTCAGAATCAGCAAAATGGCATTGTTCACTGAGAGCCTACTATAGATTTGAGATACTGAGAAGGGAATAAGCATTTATATATTACCTACTATGCTCCAGGCACTTTGCTAATTGCTTTTACAAATATTACCTCATTAGAGACATACTCTTTTTGTAAATCCTGGCAAATCACTTAGTGTGTGTTTTCCTGAGTTGTTTCAAGTGTACAATAGAGATAATAGAGCCTACCTCCTAGGGTTGCTATGAGGATCAAATGAGATGTTGAATTTGAAAGCTGACTCCAGAAAAAACATAGCATAGCAATTAGCATGATACAGAACATCTAGATTGATCTTGGTAAACTTCTTGAGGGAAGGAAGGGAGGAAGAATGAAAAAATGGAAGGAAGGGAGGGAGGGAGAAAAGAAAGATGAAACTTAATCCCATAAATATTACCATAGCTTTTCAAGACACCTGCTAGGATTCAGATTTCAGTCTCATGAAACTGAGTAAAAAGTTTGGCTTCTAGACACTTTAAAATAAACTGATTCAAATTACTATTGTCCTTTATACTGTTATGTCTATTCTTCATAAAGAATTTTCTTTGAATTAAAAATATTCTTTAAAAAATATTCTTTTTGAAAAAGGATCAGTGGTTTCTTTCTGAAAGGGAATCAGAGGACTGTAAGATTAAAGTGCTTAAGATTTCCATGAAGAAAATCAATAAGATGGTTTTGATGATGGTTAGGGTACATGAATATGGAAAATGCAGGGTAATTTTCATATTTTTATAATCCATATTATTTCTGTCTTTAAAACTAATATGTGCCATTTGCCCAACATTTAATTACAATTATCATTTAGTACTGAGTTTAAATAATTTTATAAGTTTATTTTAATTTAGTAAGATTATGCACAAATGAACATTTATAAATGCATAGGGTTTTTGGGGAGAGAGTCTAACTACTCTAAATCCCATCCATTTCAGCCAGTAAAGCAAAGAAAAGGTGAAAGTGTGTGGTCAGAAGGTCTGTGTGCTCTTTGGTTGCAAAGTCATATTCATAGAAAACTTTGTAAGCCTGTGAGGATATGAGAGTGAAATCATGGCATGCAAGAGGATTGTACTAAAAGAGTAGACTACCCTACAACTTACAATTTAAAGATACTTTCTTGGTACACCGAGGAAGTTAGGTGATTTGTTTAGGATCACACTGCCAAGTATGTGTAAGAAACCACACTTGAACTTGGGTTCTTCTAAATTAGAGGCTGGTTCACTATCCATTTTGTCATTTATTCTTTCTTATTGTATAATTTAAATAAGAGCATTTTCTAGCTAATAAGGAGAAGGGGGTCAAGATTATACACATGAATGAGCCAAACAGTAGCTATAGTCTTTGAGCAAAAGAAACTCAGAATGGCAGTGAAATCAATGTAGGCTATGCTACAATTTCCCCAATCACACAACTCCACACTGTCTCAATATACAATTATACATTCAAGTTGAAAATCTACTAAACATTCTTGACCTTATTTCTTTATGTGGGTTCAGAGTTGCATAGCTCGAAGTAATCTTTAGGAATCTTCTGGTGCAGAGGAATGCAACTCCCATCCCATCAAACTCTGGAACCACATTAAAATGGAATTGGAAAATGTTTAACAAAATAAATACAACATAAATAATGTTAATTTATGGTTGTCCAATAAAATATGTGGCTCAGGGATATGTTTCCATTTTATTTTGACACAGCTAAATCCAATTCCTTCAATTTATAATAGAAAATAGACCCAGAATGACTAGGGACTTGTCCTTACACAAGTAGTAAATGGCCAAGATGGGATGTGACTGCCTGTCTTCTTACTAAATCCCAAAGCCTGACTCCTCCCATATACTTGAAAATATCTGAAATCCACAACGTCTGAATGTTTTGTTGATCAGTCATTTTGATTGTGTCCCATTCTTTGTGACCCTATTTAGGGTTTTCTTGGCAAAAATACTAGAGTAGTTTGCCATTTCCTTCTCCTCATTTTACAGATGAAGAAACTAAGGCAAACAGGATTAAGTGACTTGCATAAGGCCATTTCATATTTTAAGAAATGCTTTTGTGAAATCAATATCATTCTTTTTTCTCTTTCTGAAATGCTACAGAATGATTCCAACAAATTTTGGGTTTGGGAGGATTTGTTTATCATTCTTGTCATCTCCTGAAATGGGGTCTGTTTTGTTCCCAGCCCCTACATGGAACCTGATTATAAAATGTTCTGGAATTACAGTGCAAATTCTGGGCAACTTTGTCATCCTTTTAGATATGCTATTTTGGGCTGCCACTATAGTTAGCTAAAAAAACTACCATGGGAATGATTTTGGGAGGTAATCAGCTTCAAAATATGGTATGTAAGTACAGAAATTAGGTACCAACATTTCAATTTCTAAACTCCTTTTTTTTGTACTATGTACAAGGTCAGGCATACAAACACATTAGTGGGAATGGCTGTAAGTTTGCATTTAATACACCTTTCACAAATGACCTGAGGTTGGTCTAGTCCTATGTTGTAGGTGATGATTCATAAAACTGTGAAGGGCAGGCTCAGAACTCGTGTGACTACACTTTACAGAAAAGTAATGAAAGGAGATTTAAATGAGTAGAGGGAAAGAAAGAGGGAGAAAAAGAGAGGATAAAGAAAGAAGAGACAGGGAAAGAGAAAGGGGAGAGGGGAAGAAAGATCAAGAGAGAGCACAACTCATCCTCCTTAGCAATTAGGAGGTAGTGGGGGAAGGAAAAAAATAGGTCATCTTGACATCCATTATTCCAACAACTTTAAGTATTATTCATAATTATTTCATTCCAGTACATGATCCAGCTTCAAAGCAAGATCATATCTATTTATGAATAAACTACAAGAGTATGTATATTGCAAGTAGAATAATAAAAAGGTAAAGATTTATTATAAGCTGCAGCAAAACTAGAAAGGATTTGAGCATAAAAAGTAATTGCCTTTGAGCAGGGGGTATTATACATTGCCAAGAGTTTCTCACCTTCTCCAAATGTGGGAATTGCAAATTGATCAATCCTAAAACATTCCATAAAATTTACAGCTTTGAAGACTGGGAGCATAATGTAGTTGGAGGGAACTGCATGGTGATGCATCACAGGAGATGGGAGGAACTCAAAAAATTAAAGAGCCAACATATTTTAAGATGCATTGTTACTTTTGGAAAGCTATCTGGTTAATCTCTTGCAGGGAGAGTTAGTGGATAGCTGCTCCAGAGGAGCTATCCTCATGTGTCTCTCTAGTAAAAAGAAATGCCAAAGCAAGGATTAGCCAGTATGGATTAACTGCAGCCCCTTCCTTCCTTCTTCTAAGAATAAAACGGATACGAAGGAACGAGGAGACGATCTGAATTGTCTTCATGGAATGCTTTTAGCTCTAGATGTTACAAAGAGCCACTGGAAAGTAGAAAAACTTGGCCATTAATTTGAAAAGCATTTATAAAATACTATGTGTCAAATACCATATCCAAAGATAGGTCAGCAAAAAATGAATTGGCCCCTATTTTAAAGGAACATAGATTCTATTGAGAGATCCCCATTTATATTAGCTTATATTCCACTGAGGGTTTAGGATTGAGAGTCAGAAGCTGAGCTCATATCCTACTATGACCAATTAATGGTGGTGTGGTCTTAGGCAAGTCACATTAATCTCCCTGTGCTTCCATTTCCTCATCAATAAAATGGGGATGACACCAATGATGCCATTATCTATTTCCCTAAGCTATTGTGAAGATTCAGTGATCTAATGTATGTAAAGTGCTATATGATTCTCAACTATCCTAAATGTCAACTATTAGTAATGATAAATATCTTTTTTTTTGAAATTTTTTTGGGGAGTAGTTGTCATTGAATGCCATGGTCACATACCTAGTAAATATCTGAAGCCAAATTTGAATTTTGGTCCCCCTAATTCTAGGTTTAGTACTCTATTCACTGTACCACTTAGTTGCCCCATAAATGTAATTTTCAATGATAAATATTTATTGAACACTTTCTAGATGCAAATCAGAAATTGCCCATTACAGTTTAACTACAATCCCTCCTTTTATGAATGAGACATGCCATAGAATCTTGGATTTTAGAACTGAAAGGCAACTTAGAAGCTATTTAGTCCAGGCACTTCATTTTACAAATAAAGAAATAGAGGCACAGAGAGGATAAATGATTTGATCAAATTGTAAGTTATAGAGATTAATTGAATCTCCAGCTCTCTGCCTTTAAATTTACATGCAATTCAAAGTTTATTATACAATCTGAATGATCTACATCTGATGTTTTACATTCTTTTATTAGTTGATATAAAAATAGCTCATTAAAAAGAGAAAAAAATTAGCCAACCAGGGTGTTGGATTTACCTACCATTATTAATATAGTAATAATGAATTCAATATATTATATGCCTAGCCCTATGCTAGGCTCTATAAGCAAGACAAAGATTATTCAGTCATGGTTCCTGAATCAGTGGAAATGCCTGTTTAGTTGGAAGGATAAGAGAGGAATTCAGGAAACAACAACAACAACACTATAATGTAAGTTGGTAAATGTCAAATGTTGGACATAGAGAGTAAATCAGTTTATATTACAGAAGAGGGTGAGATCATTTATTTCTAGTTTATGCGATCATGGATGGCTTGAAAGAAAAGATTCATTTTAAGCTTTGAAGAATGAGTGAATTTTGACTGATATGGAGGTAGAGGAAGGAAATTGGAGGCAAGAAAATGGCTTGCCTTGCACAAAAAAGCATAGTGGCGTGACACAAAATATGTTTAGTGGAAATTGAATAAACCAGCTTGACTTTGCTTGGCTAAACTAGAAAGCCTAAATAGGAAATGAGTGGCAGAAAGATGGAAAAATTAGCTCAGGGCAGATAATGCACTACTGGTGAATGCTAGGCTAGAGAATTTATTAGGCAACCACTAGCTATTATAGTCTAGAAAGAATTATTTCCATATTTGGTTTTTAGGCCTATATTTTGTACAAGTTATTTCAATTCTACATATACTTCCACCCCCATTTTTTAAACCTGACATCACTTCTCTTTTATAGAATGTACCAGAAAACTGCCATAATAAAAATGTTCATCTTGTGCAATCAAACAGATTGGTACCTCCCTGTTTGTGACATCAGAGATGAGAAACCAATCAACAGCTTGAATGAAATTTCCTCTTCCTTATAAAATGTCTGGTCTCCTTCAGCATCCCTGTGCTCTTTCATATATGAACTGATGCCAAACTTGAGAATCCCATCCTTCAAATTGATGACAGCTTCATATTATATGACAAGTCCAAGAGATGGTTTCTTGTAATGATATCATGGTTTTCCCTCTTTTATAATTCTCAAAGCGTTGGCAATAATTCTTACTATATTGTGTTCTTTCTTTAACTATCCTGTTAACAAAGGATGATGTGACTGAAGGACCTCACGAGATGCTCTAGGATCCTTCCCTTGTTGCCTCTACCTCCTGTTCTGCATTCTTTCAGTTCAGTGTTAGAGACTTCTTTTTACAACAGATGAATAAACCCTTTTCAGCACTAAATGCCTTGTCTAATCCTTCTGAGAAACCTTCATTAAGTTTTTGATCATATTGTTACAGCTGTGCTTTTAGGAGGGTTATTCTTTTTTTAAAATTTTATTTATTTATAATTTTTGACAGTATATATGCATGAGTAATTTTTAAAAACATTATCCCTTGTATTCATTTTTCCAAATTATCCCCTCCCTCCCTCTACTCTCTCCCCTTGATGACAGGCAATCCCATACATTTTACATATGTTACAGTATAACCTAGATACAATATATGTGTGTAAATACCATTTTCTTGTTGCACATTAAGTATTAGATTCCGAAGGTATAAGTAACCTGGGTAGATAGACAGTAGTGCTAACAATTTATATTTACTTCCCAGTGTTTCTTCTCTGGGTGTAGCTACCTCTGTCCATCATTGATCAACTGGAAGTGAGTTGGATCTTCTTTGTGTTGAAGATTTCCACTTCCATCAGAATACATCCTCATACAACATTGAAGTGTACAGTGATCTTCTGGTTCTATTCATTTCACTCAGCATCAGTTGATGTAAGTCTCTCCAAACCTCTCTGTATTCCTCCTGCTGGTCATTTCTTACAGAGCAATAATATTCCATAACCTTCATATACCATAATTTACCCAACCATTCTCCAATTGATGGACATCCATTCAAGGAGGATTATTCTTAATGTGCGTACAGGAAGGGCTTAATGGGGAAAAGGGAAATCTGAGGCAGGAAGACCAGTTTTGAGGCTACAATAATAGTCCAGGTGAGAGATAATAAGGATTTTGAAAGAGAATGGCTACAACAAGCTCCTTCTGAGCAGAGTTTATTTCATTTGTTGGTTTTGGATGCCCCAGGCTTAGCTCTGATCCTGGCTTTTTAAAAAAATCAGTTTTATTTTCAGGTCTGCTTTCTTTCCTTCTCACCTCTTCCCACCCCCATTAAAAAGAAAGAAAAACAAAGTCACTGTTACAAACTTGCATAGCCATTTTAATTTGCATTTCTCTAATTATTAGTGATTGAGAAATTTTATAGATGACATTTGATAGCTTAAATATCTGTTTATTTTTTCATTATTAATAACTTTTTATTTTTCAAAAAAATTCAATGATAGTTTTCTTTTTTAAAAATTAAAGCTGTTTATTTTCAAAATATATGCATGGATAATTTTTAACATTCACTTTTATAAATTATCTCATTGTTGAAAAGAGCCACATCCAACAAAATTGCCACTTCAAAAATGGCTGCTACAAATTTTTGTACACATATGTCCTTTTCCCTTTTTTTGTGATCACAGAAAGATAGTTTTCAACATTCACTCTTGAAAAACTTTATGTTCCTAATTTTTCTTCCTCCTTCCCTTCCTTTCCCCTCCCTTAGACAGCAAGTAATCCAATATAGGCTAAACATGTCTGGTTCTTTTAAACATATTTCCACATTTATCATGCTGTACAAGGAAAATCAAATCAAAAAGGGAAAAATGAGAAAGAAAAAAAAATAAGCAAGCAAACAGCAGCAACAACAAAAAGGTGAAAATACTATGTTGTGATCCTCATTCAGTCCCTCTAATCCTTTCTCTGGGTGCAGATGTTTCTCTCCAACACAAGTCTATTGGAATTGTCCTGAATCACCTCATTGCTGAAAAGAGCCAAGTCCATAAGATTTGATCATCATATAATCTTGTTGCTGTGTACAATGTTCTCTTGATTCTACTCACTTCACTTAGCACTGGATTTTCTTTTCTACAAACAACCTATTCATACCATAAGACTATTTATCAAATGGGAAATGGTTCTTATTCTCTTAAATTAGCATCTATTTTTAGAAATGAGATTTTTATAACCAAACCTTATTAAAAGATTTCTCCCCACTTAATTGTTTCTATTTTAATTTTAGCTGGATTTGTGAGAGAAAAATTTTAAAATTTTTCATCAAAAATTTTTATTTCATTTCTTGTGAATCTTTCTATATATAGTCATGAACTCTTCCATTGTCCATAGATGTCTATTAACAAGAATTTGCTTCCTTGATTGTCTAATTTGTTTGTTTTCACTCTTTTATATTTAAATCATGTACCCATCTGAAATTTGTCTTGTTGTATGGTATGAGATATTGATCCACACTCAGTTTCTGCCAGAATATTTTCCTGTTTTCCCAATGATCTTAAAAATTAAATTGTGAGCCCTTGCCCCATCATCTGGGATTTTTGTCTTTGCTGAACTATTGTACTATGTTACTTCTATATACAATGTACTTAATGTGATTCCCCAGTCAATCTATTTCTTATCCAGGACTAAATTGTTTATTGCTTTGGGGTATCATTTGATATCTGGTATCAATAGGCTCCTTCCCTTCCCACTTTTTTATTAATTACTTGATATTCTTGAATTTTTGTTCCTCCAGATGATTTTTTTAAGTTCTATTTGTTGGTTTGTAATGGCATTGAAAAAGTAAATTAATTCAGCTAGTATTATCACTATTTTATTGTCTCAAATGCCTGACCCTTACTCAGCAACTTATAAATTCTTATTGTCTGACATAGTGTATAGTACAGTAGATCTGAAGACCATAAGACCTGTATTCAATTCCTTCATATATTTACTCACTAAACGTCCCCAGGCAAATCCATTTACATTGTGAGGTCTCAAAATTCCTCATTATTAAAGGGCTTGTAATTCCTTGTCTTCTCAAACAAAGTGCATGGCACACAGTAGATATTTAATATTGCAAGATCATCAAACTCTAGTCAGGTAACATATGTAAAATGCTTTACAAACTTGCAAGTATCTTTATGCAAATCTCTGTAGCTATTAGCTGTAGAACAAAATGTGATTGTAGGAGTAGGCAGCTTGGGATGGATCTATTCTGCTGAATTGACAACTTGCTTGGTGTGCAGCCAACATGGGACTTTACTTGCTGTGGTTAAGGTCAGGTTTTCATTAGGGCAGACAGAAAGAAAAGGTTAGGAAAGGTCTGCTTAGTCTTCTCTGCTCTTTTGCCTTGCTTGATTTTAGATTTGTAAGAGCTCTTTTTAACTCCAAGGAATACTCTGCAAATTGGAAATGTCCTGGAGGGAGGGGCACAAGTTGAGAATAATGAGTTATCATAGATATAGGGGAGGATCATGAGTATTCTATTTAGAGTTAGAAAGAAGTTTTGAGATCATTTAGTCCAGCCTTATCATTATACAGAAGCAGAAACTAAAACTCAGATAGGAGGAAAGGAATTATTCATAGCTACCTAAGAAGCAAATAACAAGAATTTGTATTTGCACATAAGGTCTACTAAGCCTTTGGCTTTACCACTGACCTTGGCATAATATAGAAATGTTAATACTTTTTATTAAAACTTTCAGCATTGATTATAACCAGGAGAGGATGGAGACTCATCAGCTAATGGAAAATCGTCTGTCTCTATACTCTCTTGCCCAATGGATACTCTGCTAATCTCAGCTAAACCTCATTAAAATTTCATTCAATGGGCACAGATTTTTCAGGACAGTAAGTAAGGCTTTTGGCCTTGTTCCACTTTTGAGTTACAGCCAAGTGCACCAGTTTACATCTGTAGGGTTTAGCTTCTCAGGGACATCAATTAACAGTTATTGCTCACAAGCCCCTGTAAACATCACCAACTGAAAAGTCTAACTATGCTCATTCTTTTTCTTTTCCACCTGTTTGGGTAAGTAAAGGTTATTTTATAAGTATCATTCTGAAGAGTGAATCAGTGCCTGCCCAATACCAAAATGACTGCTAACATAGGCAGGCCATTCAATAATGAAAATTCTGCTGTGATAAATATGGAAATATGTTTAGAAGAACTGTACTTGCTTGCTGTCTTGGAGAGGGGGTGGGAAGGAGAGGAGAAAAATATGGAGCACAAAGTCTTACAAAGATGAATGTATGTATTTGGAAAAATAAAATACTTAAACTCATTTAGCAGAATTTCTTTTTTTAATTGAATTAGCAAGTCAGTTCAATCAAAATAGTCCATAGAACATAAAAGGTCAGAGCAGGATGAAACCCTAGAGTTCATGGAGTGCATGGGGAATAAATGGCTAAAATGAGATTCAAACTCAGCTCTCCCAGCTTCAGACCTAGAATTTCAGATCAAGATCAGAAAGCCTTTCTTAATTCAAGACCTTTCACTCTTGCAGAAAAGACAAAAGACAATCCCAGAAATCTCACTTCCCTACTCACAAATCCCTAGTAAACAATGCCAGAATTTCCCTCTCATGATTGAGTTAGTCCGACAGTAGGGAGTTATTTCTTTACAGGAATTCTTTCAACGAAAGCTCAAAATTCCTAATTGAATGATTTTTCTTCTTATAGCTAATCTAGAGCAGAATTTGTCAAATACTGAAGGCTTGAAACACTCCATTGTGGACTGAAACAGATGAAAATGCAACTGGGAAGCTGTTAACAACATAAATTAAAATACAATAGAACGTGGATAATGTTATTCTGTAATTTTCTAAGTCAACATGCACCTGCAAGAATTCTCAAGCACAGTTTAATGACCCATTTCTATTTGTGTGTATCACTAATAGGTCAATGATCCTGCCCTCAACAAGAATGGGAATTCTCATAGATTTATGTAAATGAATTATATTTAAAATATATTTGTTGCTATGTGAAATATCTACATTTACCTGTAGCTCATTCCCCTTCCAAAATCTATCTGATCTTAAAAGACCTTGCTTCAATGATTCCTTCTCTAAGAAACCTTTCACTAGGTCACTAGAGCTGAGAGCACATAATACACAACTGATCACCAGATCTCTGAGTTGAAGATTGAATAAATTCATTTCGTAGAATCTCCACAGGTCAAATCTCAGCTCATAACTCAGTGTGGGTGTGGGTGTGTTTGTTTACATATGAACACATATATACATGTTACATGCATAAGCAATATTCATATACATGTGTATATTATGTAAACTGCATATATTGTACATTATGTAGGGCTATACATATATACACACACACACATATATATACATATATATACATATATATACCATTATCTTGTTACGTTCTATACTGTCTTATTATATAGGCTAACATGTCAAATATATCAACATCTATATATCTATATCTATATATATACATGTGTGTGTGTGTTTGTGTGTGTGTAATTATATTATTATAAGAGGCAGTATACCATATTGCCTAGGTGTCAATAAGCCAGCAAAATCCTGGGTGCACCACAAATTAGATTAAAATCTAATAGGGGAATGTTTGACAAAATAATTAAAAATACAATATGAGGGGGCAGCTAGGTGGCACCAGCCTTGAATTCAGGAGGACCTGAGTGATCTCAGACACTTAACACTTCCTAGCTGTGTGACCCTGGGCAAGCCACAACCCCAGCCTCCAAAAAAATATATATATATATCTATATATCTATATCTATATCTTTATATATATATATATATATATATATATATATATATATATATATATATATATATGTATATATAAAACGTAGATAATGTTAATTTGCAGTTTTCTAATCCAAGCCAATATGCTGCTTTCAGGAATCCTTATATAAGGGGAAATCGTCCTTTTTCTGTTTGACATTGCTGATATAGTGGATAGAGAGCAAGTAAGGGAGGGAGAGCTGGGCAAGGTCACCAGCTTTACCTTATCTTTCAGAACCATCTGGATCCCATGGCAAGATATAGATCAGGATGACTGGAGATGGCCTGGGATGCAGTGGAAAACCCTGACCTTTTTACGATAAGGTCATTAACAAGTCTCAGTTTGACTGAGGCACCTACCCATTTAGTGATTTAAAAGAACTATATCTAAGAATAAAGAATATAATCATATATATATATATATGTATATGCATATACACACATATGTGTTTGTGCATATGTAACATGCATACACATACAGCCATGTAAGCATGAGCAAACATGTGTGCATATACATATACTAATAACCTATGTGCAAACACATACATTTGTATCTACGTATCACAAATATACATATGTGCGTATGTATACACATACACGTGGGTGCATATATGTGCGAATGTACATGTACATGTGCATGTGTGTGGTGCATTAGCCATGTATTATATACATACACATGTGTATGTATGAGTGTGTGTATATATGGTTTTGCTGCACCACAATGGAACAAGCTTGCTTAAGGTGGGGGAAATTTGGCAAGAATAGGGGAACTAAGAAGACACTGAAGGAATTAGAAAAGGAGAAAAATAATGGAAAGAGAACATAGCACAGATAACAGAAAATTCAATTAAATATTGATTCAAAGATCCCAGGTAAGAGTTACCAATCAGATTTAAACAATCCACTCTGGCCAGAGAAAATTGAATATAGCATTAGAATATGACTGAAGTTGCAGATCACTGCAATGATTTTCAACAAGAACAAAGATGGGATAAGGGCCTCGGGGGCTCTGGCTTCTAGTCCTGGCTCTGCTGCTTGCTGCCTGTGTGACCACAAGCTTGATTGTTTCTTTGGGATTCAAGTTTCCTATTCTGTAAAATGAGTGGTTTGGAATAGATGGTCTTTACGATCCCTTCCAGGTCTGACATGTTATGATGGCAGCTTCATCACCTGACAACCGCTTACTCTAGAGAAAGAAAAGTGAGATCAGGGAGGAGAGAAATATAGCATCTGGAGTCATGGAAACAGAAGTCGTCTGGCTCAATGCTTCATTTTATAGGTGGGGAAAATTCATTACAAAGGAGTGACTTGCTCAAGATCTCTTCAGTGGCAGTAAATTGAAGATTTGGGATTCAGATCCTCTGACTCCAAATTCAGGGCCTTTTCTACTCTATCACTTGGAGATCAATGTAAATGGGAAACTTGAATAGTATGGAAGAAAAGAAAAAAAACAACAAGATTTGGAGTCTAAGAGCCTCAATGTACATTAAAGCAGTACTACCTACTACTTGTTTGTCTATGGGCAAATCAATTATATTCTCAGAGTAAACCCCTTCCAGCTCTAAATTTTTGAAGCTATGATAGCATTCAGGCCTATTTTGTATTTATACACATAAATGCCCCCATTGAGTCATATATCAAAACTGGAAGGTCTAGATCTTAGGGAGTTGTTTTTCATACACCATGGCGACCTTAATCCACATTGCAAAGTCTATGGTTTTTCTTACACCCTTCAGCAGCCTTCTTCTTATTATTAATGTTCTTTTTCTACCTCTTTGTAGCAACTAGTCTCTGACCCAATTCTGGAAGTAGCTTTCTGTATTTTCATGGCTGGGAAGCATCTAATCAATACATTTTAATCTGTAGTGTTAGATAGTAAGAGTTTAGTGTTCTTCTGGGAAGAAGGAGTCAGATAGTGGTGGTGGTATTGGTGTTTCAATAGGAGTGTTTGAAAAGTTTTCTTTTTTCTCTTAAAGATTTAATGAAATGTCCAGTCTTGGGGGCACCTGCAGCTCCTGCTACTGGGGGACACTGTTGCTGGTGGATTGCTTGGGTATGAGTTCTGAGCTGTAATAGGGTATAAGCCCATCAATGCTAGCATCAATATAGTGAACCACCGGGGATAGAGACCACCAGGCTGCCTATGGAAAAAGTTTAAAGTTCTTGTGTCAATTGGCATTAGAATAGGTGTGCCCTTGAGTGTCCACTTCTAGAATGAGAGAGGGAGATCCTATATAATTAAAAAATATTCACTGGAATGAATTTTAATGGTGCAATTTCTGATATAATAACATTGAATGAAGTTTTGTTAGAGAGTAGCTTTCTAGGTTCATATTGGCTTTTCTTAAGACCAACCTAGATAGGATACTGCATATTGTGAATGATTAAACTTTGCCTTTAGGTTCATTTTTTTAAATCTCAGTAATGATTGTTATTTCCTTTCTCTTTGTTTTTTATTAATTTTTTTTATATTCCCTTCTGGGATTTCCCATAGTAATTTGTTTTGCATCTTGATAATGCATTGGAATAACATTATGATGTCATATATCACAATGTTTATAAGTCATTCCCCCAATTAGAAAGTCAGCTTCACAAGGACAGGGAACACTTCTCATCTAAACTGTATTGCCCCCTGGCTTTGGAACAAATATCTCTGCACATAATATGTGCTCAATGAATATTTGTTATGTTGTCTTTTATCTATTAACAGCCTTGGGCAAACATTACCATCCCCAACTGATGTGCAGAGCTTTATAATTTAAACCATATGACAATAGTATGAGTTAAGGACGTTTTTATTTCACAGATTAGGAAACTGAGATGTTGGAGATGAGAAATGAACACTGATTCCAAATTGAATACTAGAAACTAAACCATCCTCTCTCCTAACCACTGAATTTCTGAAGAATGGTAACTGAAACCAGCTTTTTGGTTGAAACCATTTACTGAGTAGCTTTGCTATCTTACTCTCTGCCATTCACTTGTTTCCTGTCACTAAAGTGGTCCTTAGACTTACATGAACTGATGCAAATGAAAATGAGTAGAAATAGGACAACATTGTACATATTAACAACATCATAAAATCAACAACTGTGGATGACTTAGCTATTTTCAGCTATACAAGCCAACTTTGAAGGACTTAACAATGAAAAATGCTATCCATCCCCTGAAAAAGAACTGATGAACTCTGAATACAGATTGAAGCATACTTTTTTAAACTTTATTTTTCTTGGGTTCTTTTGGCCTGATTTCTTTTACAGAGTAACGAATATGAAAATATATTTTACGTGACTACACATGTATAATCGATATCAAATTGCTTGGTTTTTCAATGCAGGATGAGAAGGAAGGAGAGAATGTAAAACTCTTTTAAAAACAAATGTTAAAAACATTTTAACATGTTTTTACATGTAATTGAGGAAAAATAAAATGCTAAATTAAAAAAAATAATTTAAAAAGAAGTTCTTTTTGAAATCAACTCCCTTGATGAGGACACAAAACAGCAGCTTGTAGAGGGGAAATGGAAGGTGGTGAGACTTAAGAACAACTTCAGAAGCTAAAACCACAGAGGAACAGTGTCACTTCATGAAATATTAAATCCATTAAATTAAATGGAGCAGATTTTGAGAGAAGCAAGAAAATGTCCCAAAAGGAATAAAGAGCTGAAGGAGGAACAAAGGGTCAGCCTCTTAGTAGCCTTAGAAAATTGGTATGCACACAGGAAGCAATAATGTGTCTGCAATTTACCGTTTCTGAAGGCCTCCTTCCTACTTAACTACCTGTGGGGACAGCGAGAAAAAACACACCAGGCCTCTGGTGCTTTTGTTTCACTTTAAAATCAGGTGCAGATTTGCTCTGATGTGAATTGGGTTCACAATTCTGTTTTCCTTTCTATTTTTAATACTTATCTTTCAGACACACATTTTCCATAAGAGACCTGGATACTTGAACCTTGCAAATTGGAACTTTATGAAATGGAGAAAACTGCATTTTATATGTGGGACAAGCAGATGAGGCAGGTAGACCTGCCTGAGATTCAGTGTCTTATTTGGATATTTCTTATTTCTTTTAGAAAGTTTTTCCTTTTGATAAGGTTTGACTATCCAGATTGGCCCTGAAGAATTTAGGTTTGGATTGACCCAGTCATCTTTCTATTTGCATATGATGCCAGGAAGGCTCAAAGGCCACATACCCTCTAATCTACTGATTCACTCATTTCCTGTCACTACGTTGATTTTTAAGGTATTCTCCTTAGAACTCTACTCCTTTGATAAGACAAAGACATGGAAGGGGGTGTTACTTAAAGACAACTTTGGAAGCCCCAAAATGGAAGAACAATATTTCCTCATGAAATATTAAATACATTAAATATAATGGAGCAGATTTTGGGAGAAGCAAAAAAAATGTCTCTAAAAGTAATAAAGGGCTAAAAAAGGTACAAAGGGTATGGGCTTTTTAACCTGGGGTCTGTGAACCACAGTGGATCCGTGGATAGACTTCATGAGGTCTGAGTACCAATTATTTGCAAAATTTTGAATATTATATTTTAAAATTTGGTTTCCTTTATAATTCTATGTTTTATTTTATGCTTTTAAAAGTAGTGTGAGTCCATAGGCCAAAAATGTCCGTAACACAGAAAAAGTTAATAACTCTTGCTCTATGTAGCTATCAAGCCACATTATTCTTCTTATCTGAAGTTCAATTGTGTTTTTTAGAACTATTTTTAATGTACCAACTTTTTCAGAGAAAGGAGACATCAACACTGGAAGGTTGTTAAAACAGTAATTTTAAGTCCCAACTAAAATCCTACCTCATAGAATAAGACTTCCCCAAACTCTCTTAATTCCACTGTTAATTATTTTCTCTTTATCCTGTATATTTCTTGCTTTGTATAAAGTTGTCTGCATATCAACTACCTTATTAGAGATTGTTTACAGTCTGATACGCAGTAGGTACTTAATAAATGATGATTGAATTGAATTGAATAATTAATCTACAAGGTAGGATATCTGCTATGGAAACTTTTCATCATTGTGAGGAGAAAATAAAATCATGTATGTTATCATGAAAATAACCTGTGATAGTATGATTTTTCCAAGTTCCATGGATGTATAATAATAACAAAATGTCTGTACTAAATTTTGTGAATCCAAGTGTTCTGCCTAAACACTCAACAAATTATTGATGTTAGTCTAAGGCTCTGAATGGCAATCTGAGAATGATGGACAAACTCTATTCAATGGGAAGGAGAATGGGAGGAATCAGCTACTTTTTCATTCTCTATTGACCAGGGCTCTGCCTCTCTGAGCAGCTGCCACAGCATGAAATAAGACTGGCCATGGGGAGGAAGAGAATTGACATGAGCATTAGTGAAAGTTTGCAAACTTCTAGATTCTTTGAAGGCCATTCACCTTATTGACTTTTGCCCCAAAGTTGGAGGGTAAATTATTAGCCAGGTTGAAAAAGAGTAATTAAGGGGCAGCTAGATTGCACAGTGGATAGAGCACCAGCCCTGAAGTCAGGAGGACCTGAGTTCAAATTTGGCCTCAGACATTTAACACTTTGTAATTGTGTGATCCTGGGCAAATCACTTAACCCTAACTGCCTCAGCAAAAACAAAAACAAACAAACAAAACAAAACAAAACAAAACAAAAAAAAAGTAATTGGATCATTTGGGTATTAGATCATACTGCTAGTCAGTATTCCAATATGGTGGGAAGTTTGTCTGCATTAAATAGGCTAGATTAGAGAGACTAGAACCTTGTAGGCTAAGGAAATGTCATTGGTGAGGCAGAAGTCAGCATCATGAAAAATATCAAGTTTGGAAAAAGACTTGGAGACCCTTTATTTAAATATTAAATATTAAATAATTAAATATTAAATTTATTAAAATATTAAATAATAAATATTAAAGAGAAGTCTAGGGAGAGGAAATAGTTTATCTAAGTTCATGCAATAAGTTAGTGAAAAGCCCCAAATGTAATAGCTAATAGTTTACTTGTTGGTTAGCTCAGGTGGGCCCAGAGTTTGTAATAATCTCTCTCTATAACCTCCATTTATAAAATAATAACATTTATCTATAATTGGATTCAATGCCATGAACATTTGTGAAAGAACTCTTATGAGCAAAGCAATATCAAGCATCATCATAACTAATATTTATACAGGAACTATGTTCCAGGCACTTTGTTAAGCACTTTACAAATCTTATCTTATTATTATTGGAAGGTAGCTGCTATTATCCCCATTTTATAGATGAATAAGCTGAAACAAACAGATGTTAAGAGATTTGCTCAGTCACACAGCTATCAAGTAGTTGAGGCTGGGTTTGAACGTGGGTCTTTTGCCTCTAGACCTGGCCCTCTAACCACTGTACCCTACCTAGTTGACAACTAGAGAAGTTTTAATGCAATTGTTAAATATCTGCATTAAAAATGAAGAATGGGGACGCTTTTTCAGTGACATGAACAAAACCCCACTTGTTTCTACATGTCTGATAGTGATTCTTCACTTTGCACCTTCTGAAAACGCTAGACTAGAATTTCCTTTTGAAGTCTTTCTGCCAGGAGATGAGAAGGTCCTGCCTGACAGCAGACCTGGGAAAAGACAGTCTCCATAAAACGGCCTTCTTCACATGGTACATTCCTAGACCACTTTGACATTTATATACACACACATATAAAATTAATACATAGGCATATATGTGTGTGTATATATATGTATATGTATTTACACATACACACATATATATCTATATAGACACACATACCCCACACACATATGCATAATTTAAAAAACAAAACAAAACAAAACTCTGCTTCAGCCCCCAAAGCAATTAAAGTTGTTAAAATTTATTCTTGGTATAAAAAGTAGCTACATATTTTTTCCCACCATAAGGCACACATCTGCCTGATTTAAAAGCTTGAAGCTCCGTACCCTAAAGATAAGTTGGGATCTGTAGTAAAAGAGAAAAGTTTGAAGTAATGAAGCATAAACACCAACACATATAAAAGGTAATGAAAAGAAAGTGGTAGCAGGACTCAAAAGCTTTTATTCAGGAAATATGTCTTTGCCCAGATCTTGTGAATACGATGAAATACACATTGGCTGAGATGTTGCTCTCAAGCACTCCCTCAGATCACTGGCTGGTAGTGACTCCTGAGGAGAACTGCTATGGGGATTTTTGCTCAAGCTTCAGCAAATTCATTACCTCCCCCAAAATGAAAGACCTTCAACTCTGAATGATTGAATAATGTTGGCCCAGGCCTCCTGCCCCATGGCCTACTGAGTGCAACTCCTAAGTCTTCCATTTTCAGGCTTTTTCCAGTTTCATGGCTTGCATCCAATACAGACTTTAGGATAGGGAGGCATAAGGATTTGTGAGACCTCAGACACTTAGTAGCTGTGTGATTCTGAGCAAGTCATTTAACCCCTCACTTCCTCAGTTTCCTCAACTGTAAAAATAATAGGACTTCCCAGGGTTGTTGTGAAAATCTGATGATATATGCTTGTAAAGTGCTTAGTACAATGCCTATAAATAGCAGATACTTATTTCTTCCTCTCTCACTCCCTCTATTCCTCTCTCTCCTTCCCCTAAGATCCCGTCTTTAGAAACTCATTCCTTTGGGTTCAAGGCATTACTATTTCTAGGAGACCTCTACTTTAGAGAGTTAAGATTTTAAGTCCCTTAAAGTGAATTAGTTTATCAAACACCAATAGTGCATTTATCTCCCTTCCATTTATCTTCCAAGGAGCTGGAATTAGATAAATCAGGGTTTTGTTGTTGTTGGGGAGGAGAAAGGGAGAGTTTTAAAAAGGTGGGTCCTGGAAGGCTCAGAAAAGTCTATGCAGAAATTTGTTGGGAGTGGAGATGGGGTAATGAAGAAAGAGCTAGTCTCTGCTTGGCCACCAGTTGGAACAGTTCTTCCCTTCTGTGTACTCATTTTCCCCGTTTGGCATAAATTACAGGAATTCCATCCTAAGGTCTCTGAGTTCTCTGATTCTAAAGTTTTCCTCTGTACATACCCAAGTGGTAGGGGCAGAGAATGAGACAGAAATGGAAAAGAAAAGTAGAAGAGTTCTTCATACCCCAGAGTCTTGACTAGGGACACCTACTTGGTAAGTTATTTCATTTAAAAAGAAAGAGAACTTCTTGTTGAATCACAGGAATTTAGATCTTAGCTCTCTCACAATTTGAATTTGGTTAAGCCTTTGTAGGACAATCCTTGATTTACCTGCCGAGGAAGAATGCTAGGCAGGAGGGAAGGGGTCAGGATGATATGCTGGCATTTTTACGGATGTCCTGAAAATATACCTCTTTGAATGAGCCCTTGAACCAAATATTTATTCTAAGTGTTCTGATTAATTTCTCTTTTCCAGCTCCATAATTACTCAACAGCCAATCAATCATGTTTTATACTGTTCTACCTAATTGCTAATTATCTGAGCTTGATTTTCAATCACCAATCTTCTAGTAGGAAGTGTTCCAATATGGATGACCACAAAATACATGCTCTTCTATTAGAGCAGTGTCCTCTAGTTAACCTGTCCCTGCCTAAAAAAGTATCTTTGTTCCCGTATATGGGGCCACATGACAATTGAGTGCCACCATTTAACTAATTTTCATCATTTTAAAATCTTTAGGAAATTGAAGTTGTTTCTTGAGGAGCAGTCACTCTGGAAGGTCATTTTGGTATGATGGAATCTGCCCTTGACTAGGAGTTGAGACCTTGCCTCTGGCCTTTTCCCCATCTTAGAGGCATAGAATTCATATCATATCTACTCATAAAATCATAAGTTGAAACTGAAGAAAGTTTTCAGGAACCATCTACTCCAACCTATACCTAAGAAGAAATCCTGAGACAGCTGAGAAGTAGTTATTCAGTATTTTGCTTGAAGACTTTCAGTGAAGAGAAACTCACCACCTCTTAAAGTAGCCCATGTCATTTTTGAAAAGGAAAATTAAATCTGAAGAAGGAAAGTGAGTTTTTTTTTCCTAGAATATCAGGACAATTTTCCTTGGTAATTTCTTGAAAGGTTATGTCCAGATTTTTTTTACAAGTAGACCAAAATTTTAAAAACTATCTGTTGAATCTATTTTCCAGGTCATTTGTTTTTCCAATGAGATATTTTATATTTTCCCCTATTTTTTTAGATTTTGCTTTATTGTATCTCGATTTCTCCAAAATCATCAATTTCCATTTGCTCAATTCTAATTTTTAAGGAATTTTTTTTTCCTAAGTGAGTTTTTGTGCCTTCTTTTCTATTTGGCCAATTTTGCTTTTTAGAGCATTCTTCTCCTCATTAGCCTTTTGTATTTCCTTTTGTACTACTCTCATTTTTTTCCCTAATTTTCCCTCTGTCTTTCTTACTTGATTTTCAAAATTCCTGTTGAACTCTTCCATGGCCTAAGCCCAATTCTTATTTTTTTCTTGGAAGGTTTGGATTTTTTTTTTTTTGACTGTTTTGACTATCTCCTTCTGATTGTGTCTTTTGATTCTCCTTGTATCCCTAGTAACTTTCTATGGTCAGAATCTTTTCCTGTTGTCTGCTCATTTTCCTTGTTTATTACTTGTCTTGTAACTGTTAAAATAAGACTCGGTTTCCAGGGTGGAGGGTGCATCCTCTCAAGCTTCAGGGGTTTAGGACAGCTGTTTTCAGAGCTGTAGCTATAAGATCTAGTATGCTAAAGCAACAGAGTCTTTCTTCAGTGCTAATAAAGAAACCTGTTGTGAATGGAGGCCTCTGGAAGCTACCACTGTCACCATTCTCATGTCCACTCCTGGTTTTCTGGTTTCCCAAATCTCTGTCATCCTGCTGACAAACCTTTCCTGCTGACAAACCTTTCCAAGTAGTCTTTGGTGTCTCTGAGGTGAGAGCTCTAAAAACTGCCAGTGCTGATGATGATTCAGTGATCTCTAGGTCTGTTCTTGCTTTGCTGGCCTGGGGCTGGAACTGGGGCTGGAGAGGAGGCTGGAACTGGTATGGCCTGTATTGATACTGCACATTGGACTCCTGCCCTGGTGCCATTAATCTTTCTCTGCTGTCCTTCTAAGTTGTCTTCAGCTGGAAAATGGTGCACTCAATCTTTTTGGATTTTTTTTTTTTTTTTTTTTGATGCTCTAAAAATTTTTTTAGAGTTCTTATTTGAAGGAATTTGGAGAGATTTGGGGGAGAAGTCTGGTGAATTTCTGCTTTTACTCACCATCTTGGCTCCACCTCCTATATTTCATTTTCTTATCAGTCCTGACAGATGCTACTATTGCTCCCATTTTATACATTAGAAGAGAGAGAGTTTAAAAGATTTTTTCCTTGGACACATATCTAAGATTTCCCAAGTAGTTAATATGATTTTTGGTAAAATGTACTTATTCCTCAAACTTAAATATGAGAGGAATATTGAAACTTCTCCTACTTTCCTGTATATTCATAGGGTTAATGTGAGGATCAAATTAAATCTTGGTTAAAAACACTTAGTCAAATTTTAAAAGCTATGCAGATGTAAGGGATGTGAATTACACTGATCTAATTGACCAGATAATGGATCAATTACCCTCCTTGCTTGCTTATAAAGATACAACCTGTTTCCTCAAATTTCATTGATTTGGACACTTTTAAATCTGCCTATGTTAACAGTATAAAAAGAATGAACACATTTTCTGATCTCTAGCCTTGGTTTTTTTCCATAGCTTAGATCTTTCTTCAGAAATCTCCTTTCTTAGCTACAGCTTCACTGAGGGGAAGAAAATGAAATATAATTAACTTTTTAATTGAAGCACTAAAAGGAAAGAGGTGCTCTAATTATTCATTATTACTGTATGCAATGTTCCCGAAAGCTATCAACTTATTTAGTTTGGGGAACAAGAGATTTCAAATGAGTGCTGTGGGCATATTGTAATTAAAATATTTATTTAGAAATAGCACCAAAGCTGTATAAGTTCTGATCATAGGATGTGTCTATCAGCTTCAACCTGTGGTCATATTTCTGCCTTAAGGCATAATCCAAGGTAAAAAAAAAAAAAAGCAGGAACCTAGGGAATAAGTGTCTTAACACAGATTTAGGAGGATTCAGATTGCCAACAGTCAAGTACAAGGATACATGGAGCTCACACGATGACAATAATTTAAGCCAACTATATGAGAAGAGAAACTCACAAAATGAAGCACTCAGGTACAGTGATAGAAACAGATCCTCTGGGAATACATGCAGAATAGAGCACCTTGTTGACACTTTCATGGAATTAAGGCCATTTCTGGGGCCCTGGAAGGAATTGTGCACATTTTCTTCTGATAGGTTTTTATAGTATTCTTATCTCTACAATATTCTCCTTTTTCTGCTCACTTCATTTTGCATCAGTTCATATAAGTCTTCTAAAGTTGTTTTTTTTTTTTTCTGAAATCATCCCCTTTGTAATTTCTTATAATACAATAGTAATTCCACCAATAATGCATCAGTGTACCTATTTTTACACATACCCTTCAGCAATTTTTGCTTACCTTTTCTGTTTTGTTACCTAATTTGTAAGATGTAAGATAGTAGCTCAGAGTTGTTTTAATTTGCATTTCTTTAATCAGTAGTAGTTTAGAAAATATTTTCACATGACTAGAGATAGCTTTGATTTCTTCTTCTGAAAACTTCCTCTTTATATTCTTTTACCATTTCTCAAATGAGGAATAGCTCTCTACAAGAGCTCTTAAATAATAAAAAACTTCTTAAGGAGAATAAGTTGCATAGGAGAATATGGCAAACCTACCCAAGAAAAAGATTTTCTAAAAACTAAAATAGATCAAAGAGAAATCAATGACTACATGAAATAACAAGTAATATTGGGCTATACTAAAAAGATATCAGATTTAACTAAACAACTTACCTATGAAACTGTCAAGGAGAAATAATTTTAGGTTCATTGGACCTCCTGAAAATCAGGATAAAAATGATCTGGACATTATCTTTCAGAAAATCATAAATACAAATTCCTCATATCTATTAGTCAGAGAACTAAGTAAAAAACACAATCACCTTTGTATATTACATTTTATTCTTTATCCATTATCATTTCTTCTGATTCTTCTTTAGAGCTCCTCATTGGTTACATGTCACAGCCTGCTCATATCTGCCATTTACCTCTTCGTTGCGTATTGTATAATACTCATCTTTAGGTTTTCAAAGTTAATGGTGTTCCATGTCTAATTGGCATAAAGCAACACCAGTAAAAATGTTAGTATTGAAAACTGGTATTTCCAAGTCATTTAA
This sequence comes from Sminthopsis crassicaudata, assembly GCF_048593235.1. Lineage (NCBI taxonomy): Eukaryota > Metazoa > Chordata > Mammalia > Dasyuromorphia > Dasyuridae > Sminthopsis > Sminthopsis crassicaudata. The sequence continues at coordinate 480,245,163 of NC_133618.1, read as the reverse complement.
AAAAAAAATTATATTTATTTAGTGAGGAAACTGAGGTTAAGTGATTTGAACTCAGGTCCTCCTAATTCCAAGGCTGGTCCTTTGCTTTCAGGGGAATCTTGGAGTCAGTAAAAATGCTATATATTTTCTCAAAAGAATGGGGATACAAAGATGATCACTGAAACAATCCCAACTCTCAAAGAATTTATATTCTCTACATGAATGAATAAAGCATTTACTATGTGCAAAGCTCTGTGATAAGCATTGGTTGTGCAAATAGAAAAGTAAGGCAGTCCCTGCTCTCAACAAGCCTATAATCTAATGGAGGACATAACACAAGTTTCAGCTTCAAGTCAGAGGGAAAGATCCCAAGGTCCTTATGGTATAGCAGTAAAGGAGGTCTTAATGGCTCTTTTATAATGTCATTTCCACTATTAAAATAATACCAGTTTTTGATGTGAGTGATTTAACAATGCCAAGGATAATGTTGGCTAAAACTTTCTTCCTTGTTTTTTGTCCCAGTAGTTCTGATTATATATAGTTGCCAGGCTATATCTCTGCATATATATATATATATTCAAGTATATATGGAATAAATACATTCAGAAAAATAAAATAATAAATAAATAAAGGGTAGTAAATGAGTGAGGGGTCATATAGGTAGTACAGTTCTTAGAGTGATTGGCCTTAAGTTAGGAAGACTCATCTTCCTGCACTCAGTTCTGGCCTCCAACAAGATCTGTGTGACCTAGGTAAGATGCTTTAATCCTCTTTGCCTTAGTTTTCTTAACTATAAAATGAGCTAGAGAAGGAAATGGCAAACCCACTGTCAGATCTTTGCTAAGAAAACCCCAAATAGGATCATGAGTTGGACATGACTGAAAAAAAAAAAAAACAACAACAACTAATAACAACAAAGCTCAAGTTAAAAAGGAAAAATACTACCAGTTTTGGGGTATGCTTATGTGTGGAGGGTCAAGAAATACTTTGTGCAAGAGGTAATACTTGAAGGAATTGAGAGATTCTATGAAATAGAAACAAGGAAATTCATTTCTGATATGGGAATGTTGGTGAAAAGAGAAAGACATGGTTTGCAATACAATGTGAGAAAGACAGAGAAGGCTTGTATGGTTGGATTGTAGAGTACAATAAATGGAATAATGGAGCTTGAAAAACAAATTGGAGCCAAGTTATGAAAGCCTTTAAAAGAAAAAGAGAAGAGTTTATATTTTATCTTAGCGGCAACTGGAATTTGTTATTAGGAAGTGACATTTTCTTAAGAAAAATAACTCTTTTAGAAGTCTAATTTACAGTTTTGTTAAAAAATACAGCAGAATTTTAATATATTTTAGTATTTTTGACAGTGCTTGCTTTTGAACAACAGACTAAAAAGAAATCTACCAAAAATTAATATATTAAAAACAATGTAAAATAGGAAACCAGCAAGTATCTAGGTGTTTGAGAATCATAAATACAAAGGGTTACCTCTGATTGCTACAATTGGTGTTCATCAATTGTTCCTTCTGATTATTGACAGTCAAATAATTCACATAGATGTACAGGGTTCTTTACATATTTTTTCCCTTTTTATTCCTCACCCTCACTCCACCCCAGAAATGACTGCCATTAGACATAAATAGATGTGTGTCTGTGTATCTGTGTGTCTGTGTATATATGTGTGTGTATGTATAAATATGTGTATGTGTATACAGATGCATATAGCATTTATATGTGTATATATAATACAATATTTATATGTATATGTGAATATGCACACATATATAACATATAAAATTCTACCTAGTAGTTCTTTCTCTAGATATTAACATGTTAAAGAAAGAGAATATATTCCCTTCAAGAGCCACACCAAGACAAAATTTCAAAACCAGATAGAGTAAGCCCAATTGCAAAGTCCAGGGGAAAGGGAAAGGCTGCTTATCAGAAAACCTATAAAAAAGGACAAGCAGAGACTAATACAATATTAGAAGACCTCCAAGACAGGACTCCGGGAGTGTCCACCATGTTCCATGGACTCCCCCACCACCCTCACATTTATCAGCTCAGTGGGAGAGAGCAGGCTTAGGTTTCTTTGCACAATGGGAGACTGCTTCTATTACCAGAGCCAGTTGAAAATTGAAAACTCTTCATTGGAGGAAAGGATGGGTGGGACACAACTATCAGGAAGGGGGTCTCTTTAGAATCTATCAAGTCATCATCATAGTAACTCACAATTCTACAGATCTTTTAGGTTCACTGAATGCCTGCCCTGCAACTATTCTATGAAGAAAGTAGCAAAAGTATTTCAGAACCCCAATCTCTGAGGTAGAAAGGACCACAGAGATATTATCTCTCAGTGGAACTCATTTCTTTACAGTAAACTCTGCTTGTAGATCTTCAGTGGTACCTCCTATCTTCTGAAACTATTTAGTCATTACACTTTTAAATTGTTCTTATGATGTCCAGGAGACAAGATGGTGGAGTAAACAATAAATCATCATAAGTGCCCAATATTTATCTTCAAACAACCATAAAATATCACCCCAAATAGCAGAATCAGCAAAGATGGGATGAAACAAGAAACTTGGAAGACAGGTAAAAAAGTCTATCTCACTCAGGTAAAAGGGAAATGTAATACAGGACAGGAAGTGTCCCAGCAACCTGCCAGCAAGCTAGAGGGAGATTCTGAGGCCTAGCATGATGGATCAGGTAATGGCCAATATACCAAGACACTTCACTTAGCACCAAGGAAATACAGAAATGCTCCAGGAGTCTCATCCACACCAGAAACCAGTACTTCAGCCCTGTATCAGGGAAACCCCTTTAGTCTCCAGCAAGGCTACATAATGTTCCATCTCCTCCCACCCCAAGCCATACTGTAGCAGCATGTAAACAACCCAGACCTGTAGCTACTAACACAAGAAATCTGAAACAGTGCTCTTTCTTCCCAGAAGTACGCCTCAAATTTAAGAGAAAGAAAAAAAAATGTGATAAAAAATAACAACAACAAAAACCTGACCATATAAAGTTATTATAGTGATAGGGAAGATTAAGATACAAACTTAGAAAAGGACAACAATTTCAAAAGACAAGAGAACAAAGAAAGGTAGGAAGTGTTCTCAAAGGAAGAACATATGGAAGAGTTCAAAAAGGAATTTAAAAATCATAGAGGAGAGGAAGAAAAAAAATTGGGAAAAGAAATGAGTGATACAAGAGAATTATAAAAAAAAAGTCAACAGTTTGGGAAAAAAAACAATGTATATAAAAATGTAGAATTGGACAAATAGAAAAGGAAATCTAACAATCCATTAAAGAAAATAATTCCTTTAAAAATAAAATTGGCCAAATGGAAAAGGAAGTACAAAAGCTAAATGAGAAAAACAACTCCTTAAGAATTAGAATTGGGAAATTAAAACTAATGATTCTGTGAGAAATCAAGAATCAATCAAACAAATTCTTTTTTATTTATTTTTAAAATTTTTTTTTTATTCATTTTTCCAAATTATCCCCTCCCTCCCTCCACTCCCTTCCCCCGATGACAGGTAATCCCATACATTTTACATGTGTTACAATATAACCTAGATACAATATATGTGTGTAAATACCATTTTCTTGTTGCACATTAATTATTAGCTTCCAAAGGTGTAAGTAACCTGGGTAGATAGACAGTAGTGCTAACAATTTACATTCACTTCCCAGTGTTCCTTCTCTGGGTGTAGTTATTTCTGTCCATCATTGATCAACTGGAAGTGAGTTAGATCTTCTTTATGTTGAAGATATCCACTTCCATCAGACTGCATCCTCATACAATATTGTTGTTGAAGTGTATAGTGATCTTCTGGTTCTGCTCATTTCACTCAGCAACAGTTGATTTAAGTCTCTCCAGGCCTCTCTGTATTCCTCCTGCTGGTCATTTCTTACAGAGCAATAATATTCCATAACCTTCATATACCACAATTTACCCAACCATTCTCCAATTGATGGACATCCATTCAACTTCCAGTTTCTAGCTACAAGAAAAAGAGCTGCCATAAACATTTTGGCACATACAGGTCCCTTTCCGCTCTTTAGTATTTCTTTGGGATATAATCCCAATAACAGCAATGCTGGGTCAAAGGGTATGCACAGTTTGACAACTTTTTGGGCATAGTTCCAAATTGTTCTCCAGAATGGCTGGATTCTTTCACAACTCCACCAACAATGTATCAGTGTCCCAATTTTCCCACATCCCTTCCAACATTCATCATTATTTGTTCCTGTCATCTTAGCCAATCTGACAGGTGTGTAGTGGTATCTCAGAGTTGTCTTAATTTGCATTTCTCTGATCAGTAGTGATTTGGAACACTTTCATATGAGTTGAAATAGTTTCAATTTCATCATCTGAGAATTGTCTGTTCATATCCCTTGACCATTTATCAATTGGAGAATGGTTTGGTTTCCTATAAATCAGGGTCAGTTCTCTATATATTTTGAAAATGAGACCTTTGTCAGAACCTTTACTTTTAAAAATGTTTTCCCAATTTGTTACTTCCCTTCTAATCTTGTTTGCATTAGTATTGTTTATACAGAAACTTTTTAGTTTGATGTAATCAAAATCTTCTATTTTGTGATCAATAATGATCTCTAGTTCTCCTCTGGTCATAAATTCCTTCCTCCTCCACAGGTCTGAGAGGTAGACTATTCTCTGTTCCTCTAATCTATTTATGATCACATTCTTTATGCCTAAATCATGGACCCATTTTGATCTTATCTTGATATATGGTGTTAAGTGTGGATCCATATCTAATTTCTGCCATACTAATTTCCAGTTTTCCCAACAGTTTTTTCCGAATAATGAATTTTTGTCCCTAATGTTGGAATCTTTGGGTTTGTCAAAGATTAGATTGCTATAGATGAACCCTTTTTTGTCCTTTGTATCTAATCTGTTCCACTGGTCTACCGTTCTATTTCTTAGCCAGTACCAAATGGTTTTGGTGACTGCTGCTATATAATATAGCTTTAGATCAGGTACACTTAGACCACCTTCCTCTGAGTTTTTTTTCATTAGTTCCCTTGCAATTCTCGACCTTTTATTCTTCCATATGAATTTTGTTGTTATTTTTTCTAGGTCATTAAAATAGTTTCTTGGGAGTCTGATTGGTATAGCACTAAATAAATAGATTAGTTTGGGGAGTATTGTCATCTTTATTATATTCGCTCGGCCTATCCAAGAGCACTGAATGTCTTTCCAATTATTTAAATCTGACTTTATTTTTTTGGCAAGTGTTTTGTAATTTTTCTCATATAATTCCTGACTATTCTTTGGTAGATGGATTCCCAAATACTTTATACTCTCAACATTTGTTTGGAATGGAATTTCTCTTTGTATCTCTTGCTGTTGCATTTTGTTGGTGATATATAAGAATGCTGAGGATTTATGTGGATTTATTTTGTATCCTGCCACTTTGCTAAAATTCTGAATTATTTCTAATAGCTTTTTAGTAGAGTCTTTGGGGTTCTCTAAGTATACCATCATGTCATCTGCAAAGAGTGATAGTTTGATTTCCTCATTTCCTACTCTAATTCATTGAATCTCTTTCTCGGCTCTTATTGCCGAGGCTAGCATTTCTAGTACTATATTGTATAGTAATGGTGATAGTGGGCAACCTTGTTTCACTCCTGATCTTACTGGGAAAGGTTGCAGTTTATTTCTATTGCATATTATGCTTACTGACGGTCTTAAATATATGCTCCTGATTATTCTAAGGAATTTATTCCTATACTCTCAAGAGTTTTTAGTAGGAATGGATGTTGGATTTTGTCAAATGCTTTTTCTGCATCTATTGAGATGATCATATGGTTTTTATTAATTTGACTATTAATGTGGTCAATTATACTAATAGTTTTCCTAATATTAAACCAGCCCTGCATTCCTGGTATGAATCCAATTGATCATAGTGTATTATCCTGGGGATGATTTTCTGAAGTCTTTTTGCTAATATCTTATTTAAGATTTTAGCATCAATATTCATTAAGGAAATTGGTCTATAATTTTCTTTCTCAGTTTTTGATCGACCTGGTTTAGGTATCAGTACCATGTCTGTGTCATAAAAGGAGTTTGGTAGGACTCCTTCATCCCCTATTTTTTCAAATAGTTTATATAGCATTGGGGCTAATTGTTCTTTAAATGTTTGGTAGAATTCACATGTAAATCCATCTGGTCCTGGGGATTTTTTCCTGGGGAGTTGATTAATAGCTTGTTCTACTTCTTTTTCTGAAATGGAACTATTTAAGCAATTTATTTCCTCCTCTGTTAATCTAGAAAGCCTATATTTTTGGAGGAAGTCATCCATTTCATTTAAGTTATCAAATTTATTGGCATAAAGTTGGGCAAAGTAACTCCTTATTATTTCTCTAATTTCCTCTTCATTGGTGGAAAGATCCCCCTTTTCATTTGTAAGACTAACAATTTCATTTTCCTCTTTTTTTTCTGATCAGATTTACCAAAGGTTTATCTATTTTATTGGCTTTTTCATAAAAACAACTCTTGGTTTTATTTATTAATTCAATAGTTTTTTTTTTTTACTTTCAATATTATTGTCAATCAAACAAATCCAACAATGTGGAAAAAAAAGAAGAAAATGTAAAATGCATCATGGAAAAAACAACTGACTTAGAAAATAGATCCAGGAGAGACAATGTCAGAATAATTGGATTACCTGAAAACCATAATTCAAAAAAGAACCTAGATAGCATCCTTCAAGAAATTATCAAGGAAAACTGCCCTGATATGCTGGAACCAAAGGACAAAATAGGCATTGAAAGAATCCATCAATCACCTCAGGAAAGAGATCCCAAAAACAAAAACATGAAGCAACATATTTTCCAAATCACAGAACTATCAGGTCAAGAAGAAAATACTGCAAATGGCTGGAAAGAAACAGTTCAATTATCAGGGAGGCACAATCATGATTAGACAGTATTTTGAAGCTCTTATATTAAAAGACTGGAAGTCATGGCACATGATACTTCAGAAGACAAAGAAAGGAAGAATCACCTATCTAGTAAAATTAAGCATAATATTTCAAGGGGAAAAATGCTCAGTTAGTAAAATGGATGTATTTCAAATTTTCATAAGGAGAAAATCAGAATTGAACAAAACATTTAATATTAGAAGAGATGGAAGAGAGTGGAGGCTGTGGACTGAAGCAGAACACCAATGAGAAGGAAAAGGGTAAAAGGAGAGAGAGGACAAACAGGAGAAAAAATGGGATGGAGGGAAACACAGTGAATATAAATAAAAAAATAAACATTGTGAATATAAATGGGATGAACTCTCATAAAACAGAAGATAGCAGAGTAGACCAAAAAGCCATAATCCTTTAGTATGTTTTTTTTTTTTTTTTTAAGAAATACACTAGAGGCAGAAACTCAGGTAAAAGCAAAGAGTTGGAGGAGAAACTATTCAGTTGAAGTTTAAAAAAAAGGCAGGGGTAGTAAAACTGATCACAGATAATACAAAAGCAAAAATAAACCTAATTAAAAGAGATCAGGAAGGCAACTACATCTTGCTAGAAGATATCAAAAGCAATGAAGCAGCAGCAATACTAATATGCACCATGTGGTACAGTACCAAAATTTTGAAAGAAGTTAAATGAGTTACAAATTCATAACAAAATAAGAGAGAGCTTTATGAAATGTAAAATAGATAATTTTGATTATGTTAAATATAAAAACTTTTATCCAAGTAAAACCAATGTACTAAAGAAAGCATAAAGCTGAGAAACAATTTTTTTCAGTAACTGTCTCAGATAAAGGCCTCTTTTCTCAAATATATACAAAATGGAAGCAAATTTATTAGAATACAAGTTATTCCTCATTTGATAAGTGGTCAAAAATATAAACAATCAGTTTTCAGATGAAATTAAAGCTATCTGTAGGCAAAGGAAGAAGTGCTCTAAATTATTTTTGATTAGACAAATGTAAATTAAATGAACTCTGAGGTACCACTTCATACTTATTAACTCGGCAAATATGATAAAAAAGGAAAATGATAAATGTCATAGAGGATTGTGAAAACTGAGACACAAATTCGAGTTGTGAACTGATTCAACATTTTGGAGAACAATTTACAATTATGCCCCCAAGGCAACCAAACTGCATACTTTTTGCTCCAGCAATGGTACTACTAGGTTGATAAAGAATTGAGGGACTCTGAATGTAGAATGAAACATAATTTTCAGTTACTTTACTCTTTTTCATGATTTTTTTTCTTTTTCATGTTTCTTCTTTCATGTCTGTGACCTAATATGGAAATGTTTTATATATCACATACCAAATTGCCTATCATTTTAAAAATAAGCAAAGGGAGGGAGAAGAGACAAAAATTTGAAATTCAAAATCTTGTAAAAATGAGTGCAAAAATTGTCTTAACATGTAATTGGGGGAAAATAAAATACTAAATTATTTTGATAATAAGATGTTTCATTCTATAAAATGAAATTTGCCTCTTTGAAACTTCCAACCATTACTTTGCTCCTGTCCCACAGAGGCAAACAATGTTGAGTCCTCTCTCCCATCCAAGTTATCTGTCTTCAAATACTCCAGTTCTTCACTGTTCTCTTTGCGCCATAAGAATATTAAAGCAACAGTTATTAATAAATCAATAAATATCAGCATAAATGTATATGGTTCTCACTTGGCATTTCATGATCTATTTCTGTCATCAGATTAAAAGGCCTAACACATAGGGAGATAACAAGACCTCCTAAAATTAAGGTTACCCAACTCTCTTTTCATTTTGGCTCTTTTTGAAATCCTTTGTTGTTTCATCTTGTCTGACTTTTCCTGACTTGATGGCAAGGTTTGCCATTTCTCCAGCTCCTTTTATATTTGAGGAAACTGAGGCAAATAGGATTAAGAGATTTGCTCAAGATTAAACAACTGGGAAGGACCTGATCCCTGAGTAGAATTTAGGTCCTACTGATTCTGGTACTGGCCCTCTCTTTACTGCACCACCTACTTTTCCTTCATAGAGATCCTATCTTTTTTTCAAACTTTGCCTATCTATGACTTCCATAGGAGACCTCACCTGTTATTATGTTTTAGAGTGAATAGCTTGTTGGACTTCAAGTAAAGATTGTTGTTGTTTGTCCTTTGTTCTCAAAGAGGGCCATGATATCAGGAGGGGAGATGTCATGACATGCAAATGAATTGGATTTAAGTGATGGAGAACTGTGCAAGGTCAACCTGCCTCATCTTCCCCTCCAGAGCCATCTGGATCCAGTGCCAAGATATTCTTTAGGACAACTGGAGGTACCTCTGGATGAAAAAGGAGACCTAAGTTCGAGTCCCTTTGCCTTTCAGAGGCTCTGCATATCCTGGAGAAATGCATGTGTATTCTGCATTTAAAGGAGAAGAACAGAAAATGTGTCACTATTCCTTGAAATAGAATGCTCTTCAGGGTCAGGAACTTCAGCAGAAAAGCCTGTAGCATTGAAGAAAAAGCCCAAAATCTGGAGTCAATTCAATTTAATTCAATTCAACCAACATTATTAACTCAACATCTTCTTAGATGCTATACTAAATGATGGACCTGGATTTGATTTCTTCTAATATCTCCACTGACCCACTGTTTCAAATAGGGGAGGTTGATCTGGAGTCCTGGGGACTGAATTTGATTTCTGGCTCTGTCACTTAGGATTAGTATGATCTTCTAAACTAAAGTTTCTGCCCCTTTGAGATAATCAAAAAATTCTTGTTCTACTTCCCACCTAGAGTAATTTTACTTTTTACTTTGCTAGAGCCATGATTTCATTGCCTACTCTATTATATACCTCCCAAACCTGGAGTAGGCACAGCAGACAAAACCCTTGACCTAGAATCAAGAAGACTGAGTTAAAATATGGCCCCAAATATGTAATTGCCCTGTGACCCTTGGCAAGTCACTTGGCTTCTTTCTGCCTTAGTTTCTTCAGCTATGAAATGAGAATAGTAAGAATATTTACTTAATTGTTATGAAGAACAAGTGAGATGATCATAAATTACTTTCAAATTTTGAAGTTTATGCTTTAATGATTTTACTATATAAATAACAGTACTTATTTTATTATTCTTATTATTTTAATGCAATTTACACAATGAAGCTTTAAAGATTAAAGTGTTCTCCTGATAAAGTTGAGGACACTTCATTCTCTACTGCTAGTCTGCAGTCTTTGTTCTTTGGGAAAATCTCTGGGTAGAGAGCATAATTCATGCTCAAACCAGACTTGAACAGAAGAATGACACTTTTATTTTTTATTGATTCTATCCTTGTCTTACCACAAATTCAATATATAGGAGCAACTCAATGTTCTAGAGGTCTTCCTCTGGTTATGTGAATAGTTTTCATTCAATGGTGAAATACTTAGATTGCTGGCCTGTAATCCTTCATTTAGACAGTGAATTGCCAAGGTGGCATCATTCTTCCTGGTCTGGGCTAAGCAAGATTGTACTAAGCCCAACAGTCTTTCCTGCCTTTAAATTTTCAATGTTAGAACTATTTGGAAATAGGCAAACAGAAATCAGGGCTTGATTTATTATTTTGTTAATGGTCTAGGCTAAAAAAAGCGATGAGGAAAATTTTATTAAACTCAAAAGTGTGTCTATCTTCCATACTGTTTTTAAGCAGAAAACTTATTGTTAAACATTTGCCAGCAAACCAGTGGCTAAAGGCTATTTTTACTTTCTCTTGGAAGTTAACAGTAAAACAAGACTGTAGGGAGTATGTTTAGTTAACAAATGGTTTTTTAAAAAATATTTTTCTAATTACATTCAAAAACACTTTTAACATTCATTTTTAAAATGTTGGAGCTGCAAATTCTCTTCTTCCTTTCCTTCAATCCTCATTGACAAAGTCAGCAATTTATATAGGTTATACAGGTGTAGTTATGCAAAACAATATTTATATATCATATGTGTTAGAAAAAAGGAAGGAAGGAAAGAAAAGGAAAAATAGAGAAAGAAAGGAAGAAAGAAGGAAAGGAAAGAAACTGTTAAAAATATGCTTCAAACTGCATTCAGACTCCATCAGTTCTTTCTTTGCACATTAGCTAACATTTTTTCACCATAAGTCCTTTGGAATTGTCTTGGATTACTGTATTGCTGAGAATAGTTAAATTGTTTACAGTTGATCATGGTATATAATAGTGCTTTTACCATGTATAATACCCTCCTAATTCTGCTCACTTCCCTTTGAATCGTGTAAGTCTTTTCAGATTTTTCTGAAAATATCCTATTTATTATCTCTGATAGCATAATGGTATTCTATAATAATTACATACCATTCCTCAATTGATGGGCATTCATTCCTTCAATTTCTAATTTATTTGCCACCACAAAAAGAGCTGCCATAATTTTTTATACAAATAGATATTTTTTTCTTTTTAAGAAAATCTGTTTGGAATATAGACCTATCATAGTATTGCTAGATTAAGTGGGTATGCACAGTTTGATTGTCATTTGGGTGTAGTTCCCAACTGTTCTTTAAAATTTTTGGATTAATTCACAAGATCATCAACAATGCACCAGTATCCCAATTTTCACAAATCCTCACCAACATTTGTCATTTTTTAATTTTTTGTCATGGTTATTAATCTGATGAATGCAAAACTTTAAAATTATTTTAATTTACACTTCTCTAATCACTAGTGCTTGGGTCATGAACCCTGCATGGGATCATCTATCTATATGTGAGAGCTGTGAAAAATTTGGCAATAATAAAAGATATCAAAAATTTCTAAACGATGTGATTCTTTATGAAAAATAAACAGACACATCCATTTCATTAGTATGCACATTTGCTTTCTTCTTTAATAAATAGTAACATTGTATGCATACCAAAGAATCATTTTAAAATAATTTTCTTTATCATTTATTATTGGTAAATGTTTGATTTGTATACCTATTTTATTTACCTGTATACTTGTATATGTTTAACATTTCTCAGGCAAAAAGGAACTAATAGTGAAAAAAAATTTAAGAAACCCTAATTTAGAACATTTCCCCCCCATAGGACTATAGACATTTTTGATTTCTTCATTTGAAAACTTTCTGTTCCTATCCTTTGACCATTTATTGATTGGAGAATGACATTATTAAAAATAAATTGACTCAGTTCTCTACATATTTGAGAAACGAAGTCTTTATCAGACAAACTTGTAAAAATTACCCCAAATTCTCTACTTTCCTTCTAATCTCGGTTGCATTGTTTTTTTTTAATTTTTGTTCAAAACCTTTTTAATTTTATGTAATAAAAATGATCCCCATTATCTTTTTTTAAACTATTTCATCTTCTTTTAATTTGCTAATGTTTTCACTCTTTATGTCTAAATCATTTTTACCTTATCTTGGAATATATTATAAAATATTGATCTATACCTATTTTTTGCCAAATTATTTTCCAGTTTTTGTCAAATATTGAATTTTTATACCAAAAGTCTTGATCTTTGGATTTATTAAACACTAGATTAATATGTGTATTATGTACCAAATCTATACTATTAACAAATACTTTAAAACATTTTATTAACCAGTCTACATACAGTTGTTGGGCCAATTAAAGAGTTCACCTATTTATTGATTATGAGGCAGCTGAGAAGTATATGAAATGGAAAAAGAGATTGTCTTGAAGACAAGAAAAACTGAGTTTATCCATGTCCTGGCCATGTGATGCAGGGTTTAGCAGTTATACTCTTAGTATTCTAAATAATTCTGTATAATATTAAGTTTTAGGAAAAGTGCTGATCCGCATTAGTGAGATTTCCCTCACCTTGGACTTCACCAGACTATTCTCTATTCTTATTCCTGTATTTATTCATTAAAGTAGGCTCCTCAAAGTCTACTTGACATTTTATAGCAATTTTATATGTTATATAAATACCAAGAGAAATTATTTTAAAACACTTGATTATCCAAATGTTCAATTTCTTTGGTTGTTTTTAATCTAAATAGTTCAGATCAAGTATTTACTGGAATGTTGAAGCAGGACTCTTTCACAAGAACTTCCATGGAAATAAGAGTTGGAGTCTCAAGTTCTACTATTAATAAGACATGTGATTTGGGGGTTGTTTCTTAGTCCTAGTTTTCTTATCTTTAAAATGGGAATAGAGATATTTGAACTACAGGCCTCAAAGACATTTTTTTGGGGAAAATATTTTCTAGACAACAAAGCACCATTGAAAAGTGATTATGCTGATGTAATTATGATAATAAAGAGGAGGAAAGAAAGCAGGAAAAGGAGGAGTAGAATGAGAAGAAAGAGGAGTAAGAGAAAAAGAAGTAGGTATATAAATGTATATATATTCTCAAGGTGAAGGAAAAAATCTCCAAAGAGAGATATCAAGGTGGTAGAAACTCATACACAGGGAAGAAATAGTTTTCAGAATTTATTCTAATTTAGATGGTGACAGATGGTTGAGCTCTTCTTTCAGGGCAGTGCTATCTAGTTGATGCCATAGGATACATTTTAACCACCTCACCTATTGTGCATTGCATTGTATTAGGTGATGCATTTTTAAAAAGTCCCTAAGGAAAGAGAATTATTAGAACTGAGCACTTTGTAGCTTTAAACCACCAAGGCTGCCAGAAGTACCAAGAGACAGGATCTTGCCATTTTAATTAGTTTCTCCTGTTCCCCTAAGACTATTATTACACTGTTTAGAAACAAACATGAAGTTTTAATAGAGAAATATTTTGCAAAGATAATTTTGTAGATCTATGGTCTATTTCCTTTAAGTAAACAAGCACGGATGAAATATTTTAGTATAAATGAAATTTAGAGGGAGAAAACAAAGCCATTTCTCTTGCTTGAACAAATATACACGCGTATATATTAGATCTTAGGGTAAATGTGATTCCAATGTAAATGTATCATTCTTTAATAAAGAGAATCTTGCTACTGAAATGGTACAGATTAGTACATTTCATCATTATTTTTTCCAAGTACTTCAAAAAGCTGTTGTATGAGTCAAATGTGAGATTACAAGAGTGAAAGTGCTTTTAAAATCACCAAGCATCTTGAATATGTAAATATTTATTTTTTAAAAAGGTAGAGTAAGGAGAGTTATGGCCTGAGAGTCAGAAACATTGGGTGCCACTCAACTACTGAAGAACTCTCTGAATCTGAATAAGTCATTCAATCTCTCTGAGCATTACTTTTCTAGTATTTTAATTTAATTTTAATTCTTGTAATTTGATTTAGTTCTATTTTAATTTCTTGTAAATTAATTTAGTTAGAATTTTGAAATCTAAGCTAGCAAATTTTATATTTCTTTCTGGAAGTGATAGGGAGCCTTTGGAGACTATTGAATTGTGTGTGTGTGTGTGTGTGTGTGTGTGTGTGTGTTGTGTGTGAGACCATATGGTATGGTAAGGTTTGAGAGTTGAGTGAAGGATGGACTGGAGCAGAGATTTAGACTTGAGAACATAGAGGTCACCCAGCCAGCTTACTGAAATAGTCAACTTCAGAGGAGATGACACTGTGCAATGGTAGTTGCAGTGTCAGAAAGGGTATATGGGAGACAAGATGTGATGGACAACTCAAGACTTGCTAATAGATTTGAGGTAAAAGAAAATGAGGAGTTGAGGATGACCCCCAAGTTACAAACTAAGATATCTGGGAAGATGGTGGTACTCTTTTAAAAAAAAAAAATTGCTGAGGCAATTGGGGTTAAGTGACTTGCCCAGGGTCACACAGCTAGGAAGTGTTAAGTGTCTGAGACTAGATTTGAACTCGGGTCCTCCTGAATTCAGGGGTGGTGCTCTATCCATTGCACCACCTAGCTGCCCCTGGATGGTGGAACTCTTGACAGTAACAGGAAAATGTACAAGTTGGGGAGGATTAGGGTGAAAAACAATGAGGTTAGCTTTGGATGTGTTAAATTTAAGATATCAATGAGAAATATAGTTTGAAATGTTTAATTGGCAGATGGAGATTCAAATATGGAGATTAGGAGAGAGGTTAGGGTAAGGAAAGGAGATCTGAGAATCAGCATAAGATAATAATTGAAATCATGAGAGCTGATGAGATCACCAAGTGAAATAATATGGAGGAAAAAAGGAGGAGACCCAAGAGAGAAACTCCGGGTTATACTTACAATTACCGTCTTGTGACCTGGACACCAGAAGAGAGTGAGAAGGAACAGTCAGACAAGAGAGAACCAGAATTGAGGAGTGCCACAGAAATATAAAGAGAAGAGAGTATCCTGGAGAAGAGGACAATTAACAGTATCAAAGGCTACTGAGAAGTCAAGGAGCATGGACATTGAAAAAAGGCTTTAGATTTGGCAGTTAAGAGATCACTGTGATTTTGAAGAGAAGTTTCAACTGGATATTGAGATCAAAAGATTAAAAGAACATGAGGGGAAAGGTAAGAGGAGCAACTGTTATAGTTGGCATTCTCAAGGAGGTTAGACACAGAATTGAGAAGAGATATGGGATGATTGCTAGAAGGCACATGTGAAATGATATTATTTCTGTCTTCAGATCCCATGAGTCTGTGGAGTTTTGTGTATGCATACATATGTGTACAATCACCCCTCCCCACAGCAATGGCATAAAGCATGGCTCATTAGAAGGAGTGCTGGATTGTGTGCCAGGAGATTCAAATTATGCTTTTAACACTTACTAGTTATGGGATCATAGGCAAGTCTCCAAATCTCTCAGCCTTATTTTCACATAATTATAGAACTTCAGTGTTTGAAGGGATCTCAGAGGCCATATGGTCCAACTTATATCTCCAAATAAGCCCTGCTATGGCATATTTGACGAGTGGTCATCCAATCTCTATTTGGTGCTCTCCAAGGAGGAGCAGGAATTCTCTATTATTGTACTTTTGGATACCCTTAAAGGTTAAGAATTTTTTTCTTGATATCACTAAAATTTCAAACTCTTGTTACTGATTTTTTCCCTTTGAGATAAAATGCAAGATAGCCCTTTAAGTAATTTTGCATTTGAAACTGGGAGGACTTGAATTCAAATCCTACTTCAGACATTCACTAGCTCTGTGTCATTACACTAGCCAACCTCAACTTCCTCATTTGCAAAATGGAGATAATAATACTGACTATCTAACAGGGTTTTGGGGGGCTCCAATGGGATAAAAATGTGAAGTCTTTTGCAATCTTTAAAAAGATACATAAATGCTAGTTAATAATAGCACTCATATAATGAGATTTTGCAGATAAAATAATGTAATGCTTTTGGATATCATAAAACATTATACATAATAATATTTATATAGTTTAAGATTTGCAATTTGCCTTATACATATGCACATATATTTCATTTGATTTCCACCTTAAGAAGTATTGTTATTATCCCCATTTTACATATGAGGAAACTAAGATTGAGAGGTAAAATGACTTGCCCAACATTACATAGCTAATAAAGTTTTGAGACAGGATTTGAACTCTTTTAAACTCTTCTACAGGAGTCAGAGCCAAGATGGCAGAGGGAAGGCAAGGAATCTCTCTCCCTCAAGCCTCTCCAAATACACAGAGAAGCAGAATGCAGAAAAAGATAGAGTGAAACAATTTTCCATACCAGGATATCTTGGAAGGTCAGCAAAAAAGGTCTTTCCCACCAAGGTGAGAGTGGAGAGCAATTAGATACAGATCATGTCAGCATAGATCTGACCTTAGCAAACCAGGAACAAACCTTGGGAGCCACGGAATCAGCCTGGGGTTCCAGTGCTCTCAGCCCAGTAGACAGGTCAAACAACTGTTCAGAAAGAGGTTACAGGGGTCTCTTTGGGAGCACTGATAGAAGACTTCTGCTTTGCTCATACTCGAATCCAAATCACAGTTCCAAGTGGCAGGAGCACTAGCCCACCAGTTTTTGACCGCAGTGGAATGGGGACCCTCCTCAATAATTCCAGGGCAGAAAAAGAGCACAGGCCCGGAGAATAGTAAACACACCTTTTCTTAGATCATACCACATTGGAAGAACTGAAAAAGATTCCAGGAGAAGCAAAGTGAAATGAACTGTGTACAAAGTAACGGCAATATCATAAGATGATCTGCTATGAAGGACATATCTATTTTCAGCAGTACAATGATTCAAGACAACTCTAAAAGACTTATGATAAAAAAATGCTATCAATACCCTAAGAAAAAACTGATAGTTTCTGAATACTTTTGAAGCATACTTTTTTTGTGGTTTTCTTTCACCACATGACTTATGGAAATACTTCATGATTGTACATGTATAACCTATATTGAGTTGCTTGTATTCTTAATGGTAGTGGTGATGTGAATGTAGGAAGGAAAAGAATATGGAACTCAAAGTTTTAAAAAGGAATGTTAAATTTATTTTTACATAACTGTGGGGGAATAAAATACACACTCTCCTATCTTCTGACTATTCAACTTCATAACCCCAAATCCAAAACTTTATCTATTGCACCATCTGTTTGTTCTTCCTTAAATGTGTGAAATGATTATTGTTACTCTTCTATTAGAATGAGGCTAGAATCAGTTGGTTTTATCATTGCCTACACAATGGAGCTTAAGTTTCTGGGCCTCTGCCCCGTAAAGCCCTGTGGTAGCTGTCAATTTATAGATTGGTATGTAATACTGATAATGAATTATGGAATTTTTAGTTCTCTAATCCCTAACCTCTGTTAATACATGTATTTAGAACATTCATGTTGTTTTGCCTAGAGTACAGTTAAGATAAATTCTAGTTCCAGTCTTATTTTGGTTTTTCTAGTTGACACCACAACAGTTAAAATCTGGAAGAAAGCATAGAAGATTTGTAGGCACATTTACATTACCTCCCCCGGTAAACACACACACACACACACACACACACACACACACACACACACACACACACACACACACACACACCCTTTCAGGACTAGTACATAGGAACTAGGGGCAAGCTCTGTGGTGCTTTGTCATGGAATAAACTTTCCCTGACTTTTATACTTGGAAGAATATGAATATTTGTGAAAATTGGCACTTGGAGAATCAAGCCTCTTTAGAAGCTGCGAGTTCATTTAATTTCCCCTTGTTAAATCCTAATTTGGAGGAAAAGACTCTCTTCTCTTACAGTAGAACAAACTTGATTCATATGAATGACACAAATGAGCTAGTGGAATTTTAAGTCTGTCTATTAAGAGGGGGAGAATTTCTCTGGGCTGAGGGAGAGAGGAGAAAGTTAGGGTAGCAGTGGGCCTATGTTTAGCCCCCTGGGAATTTTGAGTTCTTGCCCACTTCTTTAATATTCCCTAAACATTCAGTAGGCAGCACTCATGAAGTATATTTATGGAGCAAACCTGAAGAGCAAACAATGCTTTTTAACTCCATAGCTTGGCCGATTACTGGGTATCCACCCTGAGAAATAGCAGAGGATTTGGAGATTGAAGTAACAGCAAAAAGAAAATTGCTGTATTATTACCGTATGAATGCATAAACCTGGTGATTCGCTTTGCTTCTACTAAATGACATTTACCACCACAAATAAAGGAAGGAAAACTGGGCTTGACCTTCATATTTACTGTATTTTATTGACATAGGGAAGACTTTGGCAAACAATCAGAAAGCTCTTTCTCTCTCCAAATGCCCAAGTCATTTCATCTCAGGGAAATATACATAATGACAAACAGTGCTTTAATAAAACATGAATAAAATAGTCATCTTTTCATTTGAATATTTGCCAGAGATTTCTAGTGAAAGTCATATAGTAGGCAATAAGCCCATAGATGAAAGGTTGCATATCATGTATTGGCTTTTTGCCCTAGGTTACTGTGGGAAATGTTTTATGATCCTATAGGAGATTACAAAACATGGTTCATAGGACTATACACACACACACACACACACACACACACACACACACACACATACGTATCCATGTAATCAAAAAGACCATTAAGATGAAGAAACCAGGGTCAGCAAGGGACTAATTCAGATTCTCGAATTCCAGATCCAGTGATTTTCCCACTATAGAATGTCACCTCTTAATAAAATGCCCTAATTACCTTTCTCTTTTCCAACCTTGTTCTGAAGAAGACAACTGAGATTTGATTGAATATATGTTCAATTACTGAACATTCATAGAATCCTCATAAAAAACACATAATATTATGGGATATTCATGCCAGAAAATTCTTTACAGATCATGTATTCTTGCTACTTGTTTTATAGGTGAGGAAACTGGAGTACAGAGAGTGGACTAGCAAATAGTGGACCATCATTGTCCCTCCCCTACTTGATCGTAAGTTTTTTCAAGGTAGAGATTTTGTTACCTTTTAGCTTTTTTTTATCCCTAGAGTTTAGTACAGGGTACTTACTGTATTTTGTTTAGCTGTTCAGTTATGTCTGACTTTTCATGACCTCATTTGGGGTCTTCTTGACAGAAATATTGAGCTGGTTTGCCCTTTCCTTTTCCAGCTCATTTTGCAAATGAGGAAACTGAGGCAAACAGAGGTTAAGTGACTTACTTAGGGTTGCACAACTAGTAAGAGTTGTGTATGCAATCTGGAAGACCTGGCTTCCAGTTCTGTTTCTAATACATACCAGTTGGATGGCTTCGTACAGTCATATAATCTATCGATTCTCTTAAGAAATTCAAGATCATGGGATTAAAATTAGAAAACCTGGTTTCAAATATCAGCTCTGCTCCTTAAATTAGCTTTGAGATTTCTAGTAAGTTACTTAGCCTTTCTAGGTCTCAGTTTTCAGGTCTACAAAATGGAAAGATTGTATTAAATGATCTCTAAGATTCCTTCCTGCTCTAAACCTCTGATCCCTATAGTTTAGCATCACTGATAGCCATTTGGAAGGATGCACTTCATATCTAGGTCTGGGAAGCCTTCATTATAGTTACCAGCAAGATGTACAACTCTTTAAACAAAACAAAACAAAACAAAAACATTATGTGCTTATCTTTCTGTCTCTCTAGATTGTCACAGATGTTAAAAACATTTCCCTTCCCCACCAATGACATGAAACCTTAGAGGTGATCATTTTATATTCCTTTTCTTTGTCACAATAAGCTGAGAATTGTAGATTGTCATTCCTGGGGATTTGAAGCAAATTCGTTCTGTCTGGGAGCACTCTATGTGATCTGTGCAAGTGCTGATATGGGGGAATGGAGTATAGTCTATAACAATACCCTGAGACAACCCCTCTCCCATCCTACATGATTTGCATAAAAATATCAGCATGATGTCCCTACATCCTACCCGTTTACAATCCTTTCTACTTGGATCACAGAGTGAGGTCCAACAGATGGCACTGTTGAGATTCCTCTACTGACAGTTAGATGGGAACATCCCTGCCTATGCTTTCCCTTAGCAATCCTCTGAAATCTCCATTTCTTTGCAAATTCCGTCTTTACTCCCTCACTGATGCCTCTTAATTTCTTTCTACATCTTTTATGCATGATCCAGCTCAGAAAAGCATTTTGGGATAGAGTCAGTATCAGAGTTGCAACACAAAATAAAATCACAGCTCATTATTTTTTCTATATGAAAGCTTATTTCTTTCCGTTCTGTGGAGGCTAATCTTCCCTGAGCTGCTGCCTTCAGATCCTTAAACCCCAACAATTTCTCCTTTCATCTGTCAGCTGTACCTGTTTGGTATATCTGGAATGTCAGCGTTTGGGATTGGGAAACCGTTGGAAAGGATCTCAGAACCATGAGCTGGAATGGGACTGCAACATTTGTGTGCAAGAAGCTGAATATAATATATACTTAAAAGGTGCCCTCCAATGAATGTTGTATCAGTCAAATCCACATGCCGAGAAACTCCCTTAAGTGAAAGTCCTTTAAATCAGAAGTGGTACTGTGGTGACATAAGTTGGTCTGAATTCTGCTTTTGAAATATCAATGAAAGGAGGTTAGCTAAGCAAATTAAAAGAATAAATGGAATTATGACTCACCCCACAAAGTCCTACCCATCCCTCAAGTATCAGCTTAAATACAACCTTCTCAGTAAAGCTTCACCAATTTTAGTCCTCAGTGACTTCTCTCTTTTCTGAACACACACACACACACACCATTTGTAGTCTATCCCAAATAATTCTAGACTGTCTTGCATTATTATCTTTTTTATATATTAGGTTTTTTTTCTCCTTAACTAAATTGCAAGTTATATGAGGACAGGAGACATGTCTTCTTTGTCTTTCACAAGAAACTTAATAAAAATAATGTCTGTTGATTGAGAGGATGATCCTGACATATATAATGGTAATTAATCATACTGCTTGCCTTCTCAATAGTGGGAGGTGCAAGAATAGGGAGAGGGAACATTTGGAACTCAAATTTTATATAATTAACTATATAATATTTTTAAAAGATGATGGGATTTTCCCTTCACATCTTTTGATCATATGTGCATAGATTTAGATCTAGTCAGGGATAAGGAAACTGAAAAATAGAAAGCACCTTCCTGGGAAACGTTAAGTGATTGTCCAAAGTAAAATAGGTATTAAATGCCAGAGTCTGGCCATGAACTTATTTCTTTGATTCTGGAGCCAATGGAACATACAGCTTCTCTCCACTTCTGTCTAAAGAATTGGTGAGGCATACTACAAATCATTCCTATTTATTCATTAAAGTTTATACTTCATGGCTTCTATGGAATAATATTGTTTTCCTAGCTTAAATTATTAGTTTTTGAGTTATAAATACATTCTCTTTTAGTGTTTTATGAGTGAGTTTTTTTCTCCAATTCAGACAAATTTTATTCTTATTGGAACAAATGAGTGAGCAACTAGTAGTTGCTAAATAATCCTGAGCCTCCTCCAACTGAATTGTTAAAAAAAATAATAACTCCCTCTGTTGTACATCTCTACTTTCTGAGTTCTGGCCCTGGGAACACAAAGTGATTTGAACTCTCAGGAGAATAAAGGGTTAGGTTAGCTTTATTCTTTACCTTGGCAGGAGAGTTTTAAAGCACACTATATTAGGTTGATCAAGAATATTCTTAAACTTTCTCAAAAGGAGAACCCACTTTTATCTTTCTTATCTTGATCCCATGACTACATCTACATTCTAGAATGTTCTATAAAATGCAGTAGACAATTACATCATTTGATTGGACACATTTTCTTGAGGATTCTGCTATTACAGTGTATTATATCCTAATATTTCCCTAACTTTTATCCAAATCTCATAGATAGCCAATAAAAATAACAATATAACAAACATTATTTTCCTCACATAATATACCAAAATAAGATCAAAATGAGTAAATGATCTTGACATAAAGGGTGATATCATAAATAGATTAGATTACATGTAATTTTACAGGTTTTTCATAAACAGAACCAATACAATCAAAATGAGAAGTTTCTCTGAATTAAAAAAAAGAAAATCCATGAAAGGGACCCACATGTGCAAAAATGTTTATGGCAGCCCTTTTTGTAGTGACAAGCAACTGAAAACTGAGTGGATGCCCATCGATTGGAAAATGGTTGAATAACTTATGGTATATGAATGTTTTGGAATATTATTGTCCTATAAGAAATGAGCAGCAGGAAAATTTCAGAGAGGCCTGGAGAAACCTACATGAAGTGAAGCGAAGTGAAATGAGCAGAATCAGGAGATCATTGTATATGTTAACAACAAAATTATACAAAAATCAATTCTGATGGACATGGCTCTTTCCAACAATGAGATGATTGAGGCCAGTTCCAATGGTCTTATGATGAAGAGAACCATCTGTACCCAGAGAGAGGACTGTGGAACTAAGTATAGATCACAATATAGCATTTTCCTTCTTTTTGTTGTTTCCTTGCATTTTGTTTTCTTTCTCATTTTTTTCCTTTTTGCTTTGATTTTTCTTGTGCAATTATATAAATATGTATATATTATATATATTGGATTTAATTATATTTTAACATGTTTTTTAAAACCCTCCATTTTCAAATATATAAGGAACAGAATCAAATGTATAAAAGAGAGTCATTTTCCAATTGATAAATCATCAAAGGATTATGAGCAAGCAATTTTCAGAAAAAGTCAAAATTATCAATAGTTACATTTAAAAATGCTCTAAATTACTATTGGTTAGAGAAATATAAATTAAAACAACTCATACTTATCAGAATGCCTAATATGACAGAAAAGTATGAAGATAAAGTGGTTTTACATGTTTTTATTTTCTGCCTATGATTTCCTTATATGTTTGAATTTCTGTTTCCATGCCCATTCTGTGCTCCATTGTCAATATCCCTTTCCCTTAGAGATAATTGTTATCTTCTTTTTTTCTTCCCTAGAACTTCAATAATACTACTAATAATAACAATAGTAATACCACTTCAGTAAATCTGTTACTACTTTGGGGCAAGGATCCCCTACCACTTGTTTAGTTGACAACAATCCATATTCTTTCATCTTGTTCAATTCTTATCCATGTCTTTCCATAATTTTTTCTTGTTATTGTTATTTGATGTAAGAAGGAAATTTTTTTCTACCCATGTAGATACATTTCAGGTTGTATGACTTTTATTTTACTTGTCTCTGGCACTGAGGGATTAAGTGATTAGCTCAGGCTCAACATGTCAGAAGTGGATTTTGAATCTAGGGGGTTTTGAATCTATGGCAATTTTTCTGTTCATTATAACTTCATTATCCATAGTGGCCCCCAAGAACTTTCCAAAAATTGGAGTGCATCCAGCATACTAGATAGGGGTTTTCCCTGGTTCTTTTAATATCAAGGTTGTAAAGGGCTAGAATTGAGCAAATGCACTTGGATATTGGAGCACGTGAGACTAATTGCCAATTGGACAATTCTCTATTAACATGTTTGAAGGATGACCCTCCCCAACTATTCTGTGCTCCCCAACTATTCGGTGGGTGTGGACAAAGAAGGGGAAGCAACTTGTGTGGGTGGAGTAGGAGGAGGAAGTTGAGGCATTCTCCTGGTGGTGGAGAGAGAGGAAGGAGATTGCTAGATCTAATCCCCTGACCTCAACCACAAAAGACCAAGAATAAAGATTTTTGATTATCCTGACTCTGGCTGATTTCTGGGAAGACAAGAGTTCCAGCACAAGGGGATATGAAACCTGAAAGTAGCAGAGTACCTGACCTGAATCAGAAAGGCACAGCTTTATGAGTTCAAATCTGACCTCAGACATTTACTTGCTGTGTAATACTAGTATTTAACCATTTGCCTTAGTTCTTCATCTATCAAATAAGCTGGAGAATGAAATAGCAAACCATTCCAAATTTTGGCCAAGAGCCCCAGACAGGGTCATGAAAAGTCAAATGTGACTGAAAAATAGAAATGGTAAGGATACTAAACACACAAAAAAACCTGCACATTTTCACATATACAGTGCTTTGTAATTTATCAATCAATTCCATATATATTGATTGAATGTTAACTTAACAATATCCATGTAAAGAAATATATTATCCATTTTGTATATGGGGTCACACGTTAGTAAATGCCAGACCAGGGACTAAGGCCAGAACTTCTAACTTCTTATTCATTGTTCTTCTATCTTGCATTATACCCACTGGAAAAGATATGGAAGGAAATATGATCTAAAAGAGCATTAGATTTAAAAAATATCTTTATCCTGAACTGTATTCTTTGGGGAACAAAATTTTCAAGGAAAAAAAGGGACAACAACTAAAGTAAGATTGTAAAAGAAGGAATCCCAGTGTTCTTCATCAGGGTGATAATGGTATAAGAGCAGATATTTGTTTTAAAATAACTGACCCCTTGCTTTCTCTTGAGTGTCTGTGGCACGGACACAAGATGCTCAGGTTAATTATCTAACAATAAGTAACCACTCAATGGACATTATTTCTTAGATATTTTTATGAACAGATATAATAAGTGTGCTAGGAAGGGCTGCTTAGGATGAGATAATGATGAATCATTGTTAGGAAGGAAATAGTGTTATATCTGCAGGGCTCAATTTACCACAATATGAAGTGGGGAGAACTCCAGCTAAATCAAGCTATAATGATGATTTTCTTGTAGATTTCATTACCAACAAAAATGATCTCTGTAATTTAAGTATTCCTCAAAATATTCTCAAGAAGTTGACCAGTAGCATAGATTGAAATATTGTCCACAACTGCCTGGATACGAAATTGATTCATAATACCACAAGGATGATGTTTTCTAACAAAGGTTACCCTACTACATACTCAATTTCCAAGTTTCATGAAATGAAAAACTTTAAAAATATGGAGACCAAAAAAAGAAATCAAAATTATAAGGGAACAGAATAAGGTATATGCTATTTCTGTCATCCTGTTTGCTATGGGAGTAATACTATGGATGCTGTTATCTAATCCACAGAAAAGTTTTTATTGACTTATAAGAAGCAATCATTATGTCTACCTATATAATTCCCAAAAATATTAGATATAAATAATAACAATGAGATATTGACTTGTTCTGAGACTGTTTCTGCCTTCCCATGTGATGAAAAGTATAAGACAAATAATTCTTTTTAGAACAGGGTTTTCTGCATGTTCTGATAATAATAAATAGCTAACATTTAGATAATACTATATATGTATGTGTGAATGTGTATATGTGTATATTACATACACACACACACACAAATTTCTAAATTTCATGAAATCTATCCAAGTACCCTTGGACCCTAGAATAAGATGCTTTGGTTTAGAAATATGATGGAGAAGCCATCTTGTAGAAGGTACCTTTTTTTGACGGATTTCCTTCTTTATGATTTCTCTGCTGTCACTCCATGCCTTTGACTTATGTTTTATGCCCTGAAAATCTTCTTGAGATCAGGGATAGTTTTCCAAGGATTAACAGGTAGACTCATTGAGTTGCCAAGCCCAGCTTTTGGGGGTCAGCATTGTATCCCTCTTGGAGCATAACATTCTCCTTTCTTTGTATGACCCCATTCTTTCCAAATTTGTAGAATTCTATCTCAGCCTCTATCGTGTAGATCTGACCTCATAGCCAATGCCCTGTGCTCTAGTGTCAAGGTGAGCCTTAGTAGTGTATTCACCTGAAAAGAAATGATTCCTTTTCCTTTTGCAGCTAATTGCCCAGTTGAGACTTATACCCAGGTCTTCTGACTTCAAATCTAGTGCCCACTCCACTCTACTATGGCCCTCTTATTGATGCTCTGCTTTGGGACCAAAGAGATAGGTGTGACATGGTGGACAGAAGCCTGGCCCAGGATTTAAGTGTTTGACTCTTACCTCTTTCTGTTGGAGAAGCTGAGCCAATCTCTTATGGGAGAGAACAGACTTGGGAAATGAAAATGAAAGGGAGACTAATTAATACTAATTGCTTTGTTTCAGGAGAGGCAGGTCATCTTCCTGGAATCTTGTAATGAAGGTACCATCCCTAGGCTGAGGAAGTGCCTACATCAATTTTTTTTAAAAAGCTAATCATTTTGAATCTCTCCCACTCTTTTTGATGCATCACATTCCTGTTCTCAGTGGCAGGCTAAATTAATGTGTGAGGCTTTGATGAATGTACAAATATTTATCCAAAATGCAAACACAGCAGAAAATAATGGTGGGGATAATAAATCAACCTTCCCTTAAGCAAACATATCTCTAAATCTGGCTCAAACTCATAGCACCTTTTATTATTTATTATTTATTGTAACATGACTGTTGAAGAGGTATGTTATGACCTCGTCTATGCAGAGCAACAGGTGTGGGCTGGCCATGACAGTGTTTCTTTCTTGGCCCATTTCTGATGGCAGTTTTGAGAGTAAACACTTCTCTGGGTAATGTATCTAGGAGATTTCCTCCATGGCTGTGAAGGTTTGCAAGCTTTTGTGGGTGTGAGAGTAATTCCCTTGGAAGATTTCATTATTGGCCTTAAGCTAAAAGGTCAATCTTCTGAACTGAATACATCTTCAGAATCAAAAGGACCAAGCCTTCCAAGAATACCTGTCTCAATGATGGTGCTGTTTTTATTTTTCCTTTTCCCCCTGAAAATCTCTTTGAAGCCCTCTGGTGGTCCCGCTACTGCCACCAGCATTTTCCCTCGTCAAGTATGTCCCCTTTCATCCTCCGGGGATATCACTCAGCATTCCTCTATGATGTGGTCTTGTGTGAAGTTTGGAGGAAGGGAAGGAAGTGGAAGAAAACAGACTCTCTTCCTTGGTTCTCATCATACAGAACAATGCTCCAACAATTCCCAGCACAACAGTGTGGGCAGAATTTTAAGTTCTATTTTTGCAGGTATGATGGAAACAAATACAGAACAGGAATTATCCTGAGGATGGGGATACATGCTTTATGTCACGCTTGCAGGCCCCCAACAGGAACTGGACTAGGCCCAAATGTCATTCTGCTTCAGTCATCCAGTCAACCGAGATGTCATCCTCACTCCCCTCCTATTGAATTCTCTCCCAACATTCCTATTGTTTTTATTTTTCTTCTCTGACACTGTCACTCTCCTGCAGCAGACTCCCATTTCCTCATACCTGGGTTACTGCAGTAGCCTGCCTGTCTCCAACCCATCCTCCATTCCATCCCCAAACTGATCTTCCTAAAGCCCAAGTCTGACCATGTCACCACTCTTCCTTCCCATTTCCTTCAACTTCTTATTGCTTCCTGGATAAAATATAAACTCCTATCTTTGGCTTTCAAAGTCCTGTGTAACTTGACCCCTTCTTAACTTTCCAATCTTTTTATATCTTACTCCCTTCTACTCCCTCCATCCCCAAGTACTCTGTAACTAATGACATTGATCTCCTTCTCCATTTTCACCGACTTCCCTCAGTGCCTGGAATTCTTTCCCTCCTCATCTCAAATCCTGGCTTCCTCTAGTCCCTTCATGTCTCAGCTAAAGTCCCACCTTCCACAGGAAGCCTTTCCCAGTGCTTTAATTTTAATGCCTTCCTTCTGTAACATACCCAATTTATTCTGAATATAGTTTGTATGTGATCTCTGCTAACAGACTATAACTCCTTGAGAGATGGGACTGTTTTTTTGCTCTCCTTTTCTTTTAAGTATCTCAAGAATGCTGAATGGGTCTGGAACACAATAGGCAATTAATAAATACACCTTGATTTCACATTACAGTGGATGTAAAGTGAAATGTAAATTATAAAGTAATATATAAATGCCATTTAGAATTATTGATATTATGAGGAAAGAGACTTAAATTCTAGTTCCAACTCTTCTACTAATTAAACTCTATGTTCTTAGCCACGTGACTTAACTTTTTTGAGTCTCATTTTCTTTACCAATAAAATGGACATTGTAATTTCTGTCCCAGTTATCTTGCGGGATTGTTGTAAGAATCAAATGTCCTAATAAGATATTAACAAAATAGTATGAAAACACCAAGTATTATTATTATTGTTATGTGCTTTTATAAGAGGAACAAAAATTACTTTATGTACATTTTCTCCTCCTGGTCCCTCCTTTTCCATAGAGAAATCATGAGTTCCATGAGTACCAAAGTGTAGATCTCCAACAATATTCCTTTTTGATAATGGCTGTTTTGTTTGGTTACTGTTGGGTTTTTTCTCCCACCCTTGAAAAACTCTCTGGTTCCATGGGTAGAGAAGCCTGACTGGTTCAGATACTTTAATAATATACTGGCTTACTTAGGGTCAGCAGAGAAGGTGAATTCTCTAGGTTTATGCTGGGTTAGTTTGCTCCACTCTCTTCTTTAAAATACTTTTTTCTCTTTCCACAACTTCTTCCATTATAAGAACACATTGGAAAGGTATTTTCAAAGAAAACTGTCTGAAGTTGTCCTCCTGCCTTCTTCTGATGAAGTGTTTTGGTACTATGTATATTAAGCAAGGCTTTTATTTTTGCTTTTAGAATAAATGAAAGTTCAGGTCTAAAGAAAATGAGATGCAGAAGACAAAGCATTTCAACCCTCATTGGATATGATACCTATCTATTTCTGTTTTTATTAAAAACATTATTAATTGCAACAACATATCTGCCCTCTATAGGGTTGAAGGTAAGCTAATCATGTGGGAAAAGGTAGGAATTTTCTTTACTCCATAGGAAAATAGGAATGAAATCTGAAAACAATAGGCAATGTTTATTTTCCCCATAAATTCCTGTAGAACTCTGCAGTGCCTTATTCCCATTAGAATCTCAATGTTGGTTTACTAAACACTATAATTCAAGTTATCTATCAGTTCTCTGGTCTTGAAAATGTTATTTTGACTCAGGGAATGGTTTAGTCTAACCAAATAGGACAACTGAAAATCAGAGCAAATGGGATAATTTATATTTATACTTTAACTTAGTTTTTTTTTTAAGTAAACTGAGAAAACTATAGGATCAGAGAGGAATAACCAGATAACTTTTCATGTAAACAAAAATATATCTGGAATTTTTAGTGAGTTATAAACTCAATGTTACCCAATAGTGTAATGTGTTACACTATTATTTAAAAAAAATTAATGTTAAATTGCGTGGATAAGAAAAGAATATTCAGAACTAGCAAGTCACCATCCTGTTTTATTCTGCCCTAATCAAACCATAGGCATTGTGTTCGCATCTGAGCACAACTTTTTAGGAAGGACATTTGTAAATTGGAGAGTATCCAAAATCAGAAGACTTTGAGTCATGCTATATGTACTTCAACTTGAAGAAACTAGGAATATTTCATTTGAATAGGGAAAACTTTGGAAGGGGAGAAAACAGAAACTGTCTTTGGATTTTTGAAAGACTATCAACCTGGAAAAGAAATTAAATTTGTTCTACTTTTCTCCAGAGAGCAGTACTGATTTTATACTCTTGCCATTCTTCATCAGGGCAAAGAAGGAGGAAGGAATGAGCTGTGGGTTATATATTTTTGGTCCATTTCCTTCTGAAAACTTACAATAAGAAAGTGTTTTACCAAAAGAAAAGATCTAAATTGTAGGGAAGTGGATAGGACAGGAGATGAAAATAATATAGGATATCTTGTAAGTTCAGTCATTTTTCAGGTGTGTCCAACTCTTTGTGACCCCATTTTGGGGATTTTCTTGGCAAAGATACTAGAGTGCTTTGCCTCTTGCTTCTCCAGATTATTTTTACAGATGAAGAATTAAGTCTTAAGTGACTTGCTCAGGATTACACAGTTAATAAATGTCTTAGGCCAAATTTGAACTAAGAAAAATTAGTCTTCTTGAATTCAGGTCTAATGCTTTGTCACTGCATCACCTAACTAGCCCTTTAGGATGTGCCAACTGAAGGGAATTCAAGGAAGAGGGGGAGGAAATGATAGTAATTCAAGGAATCTTTCTGCTAAGAACTTGCCTTTGAGTTTATTCTGTATGGATGGACAAGCTACAAAGAATAATCAGTGCCTAGGAAGCAAAGCTGACAGAAACACTGAGAAGTAGGTGGAGGGAGGTGGAGTAATACTTGAAAGCTCTAGACTGCAATAAAACAGTGATCAAGAAAAAGTGACTTAAGGAGGAATCAGTACCCCAGATCCTGAGTTCCTTCAACTAATAGATGTTGACTCTTAGAGAATCTGTAAATGGAGCAGCATTGAATGTTTGCTAGCTCTAGGTAGAAGTGACTGTAGGGGAGATGTGGGTACAAGTATATGCTTCTGAAACTGGATGCAGATCTTGTTTGTAAATTAATTAAAGGCTGCCTGAGTCTGGGAGGGCCCATGCATATATGACCTCTGTATTATATATTTTAAATATATTTGATTTTATTCATTTTGATTCAATGGGTATATATCAAGAATTAAAGTCTATGAAACTATGTTAGTATGAATTACTCCATTTCATTATATTTCTATGGTTTCTATAAAATACAGCTTGGAGAGAAGGTAAAATTTTCTCAGTGTGCACTGAATCCACATAGAATACGCCTGAGCACTATACTCAAAAAATAAAGAAAAGGGAAAAGGGAAAAATATAGAATTAGAGAATTGAGGAAACTAGCTTACTGATAGCTACAGACTCCCTACCACTTCCTCCAAGTACCTTCTGATGATGGTAAACTCTTGTCTTTAATAGTTCCTCCACTCAGGACATATGAAAACATGGGTTTAGGTAAGAGTTAATTGCTATTTGCCTACAGAGAAAGAATTTTTTTTTTTAATTTTTTTTATTATATATATATATATTTTATAATATTATCCCTTGTATTCATTTTTCCAAATTACCCCCCCTCCCTTATTCCCTCCCCCCGACGACAGGCAATACCATACATTTTACATGTGTTACAATATAGTCTAAGTACAATACATGTGTGTGAATATCATTTTCTTGTTGCACAATAAACATTAGAATCCAAAGGTACATGCAACCTGGGCAGACAGATATTAGTGCTAACAATTTACATTCCCCTCCCAGTGTTTCTTCTCTGGGTGTATCTACCTCTGTCCATCATTGATCAACTGGAAGTGAGTTGGATCTTCTTTATGTTGAAGATTTCCACTTCCATCAGAATACATCCTCATACAGTATGGTTGTTGAAGTATACAGTGATCTTCTGGTTCTGCTCATTTCACTCAGCATCAGTTGATTTAAGTCTCTCCAACCCTCTCTGTATTCCTCCTGCTGGTCATTTCTTACTGAGCAATAATATTCCATAACCTTCATATACCACAATTTACCCAACCATTCTCCAACTGATGGACATCCATTCATCTTCCAGTTTCTAGCTACAACAAAAAGAGCTGCCACAAACATTTTGGCACATATATGTCTCTTTCCGCTCTTTAGTATTTCTTTGGGATATAATCCCAGTAGTAGCGCTGCTGGGTCAAAGGGTATGCACAGTTTGATAACTTTTTGGGCATAATTCCAGATTGCTCTCCAGAATGGCTGGATTCTTTCACACCTCCACCAGCAATGTATTAGTGTCCCAATTTCCCCACATCCCCTCCAACATTTGTCATTATTTGTTCCTGTCATCTTAGCCAATCTGACAGGTGTGTAGTGGTATCTCAGAGTGGTCTTAATTTGCATTTCTCTGATCAGTAGTGATTTGGAACACTCTTTCATGTGAGTGGATATAGTTTCAATTTCTTCCTCTGAGAATTGTCTGTTCATATCCTTTGACCATTTATCAATTGGAGAATGGTTTGGTTTCTTATAAATTATGGTCAGTTCTCTATATATTTTGGAAATGAGACCTTTGTCAGAACCTTTGTTTTTAAAAATATTTTCCCAATTTGTTACTTCCCTTCTAATCTTGTTTGCATTAGTATTATTTGTACAGAAACTTTTTAGTTTGATGTAATCAAAATCTTCTATTTTGTGATCAATAATGATCTCTAGTTCTCCTCTGGTCATAAATTCCTTCCTCCTCCACAAGTCTGAGAGGTAGATTATCCTCTGTTCCTCTAATCTATTTATTATCTCCCTCTTTATGCCTAAATCATGGACCCATTTTGATCTTATCTTGGTATATGGTGTTAAGTGTGGATCCATATCTAATTTCTGCCATACTAATTTCCAGTTTTCCCAACAATTTTTTCCGAATAATGAATTTTTATCCCTAATGTTGGAATCTTTGGGTTTGTCAAAGATTAGATTGCTATAGATGTACCCTTTTTTGTCCTTTGTATCTAATCTGTTCCACTGATCTACCGGTCTATTTCTTAGCCAATACCAAATGGTTTTGGTGACTGCTGCTATATAATATAGCTTTAGATCAGGTACACTTAGACCACCTTCCTCTGAGTTTTTTTTCATTAGTTCCCTTGCAATTCTTGACCTTTTATTCTTCCATATGAATTTTGTTGTTATTTTTTCTAGGTCATTAAAATAGTTTCTTGGGAGTCTGATTGGTATAGCACTAAATAAATAGATTAGTTTGGGGAGTATTGTCATCTTTATTATATTCGCTCGGCCTATCCAAGAGCACTGAATGTCTTTCCAATTATTTAAATCTGATTTTATTTTTGTGGCAAGTGTTTTGTAATTTTTCTCATATAATTCCTGACTTTTCTTTGGTAGATGGATTCCCAAATATTTTATACTCTCAACATTTGTTTGGAATGGAATTTCTCTTTGTATCTCTTGCTGTTGCATTTTGTTAGTGATATATAAAAATGCCGAGGATTTATGTGGATTTATTTTGTATCCTGCCACTTTGCTGAAATTTTGAATTATTTCTAGTAGCTTTTTAGCAGAGTCTTTGGGGTTCTCTAAGTATACCATCATGTCATCTGCAAAAAGTGATAGTTTAATTTCCTCATTTCCTACTCTAATTCCTTGAATCTCTTTCTCGGCTCTTATTGCCGAGGCTAGCATTTCTAGTACTATATTGAATAGTAATGGTGATAGTGGGCAACCTTGTTTCACTCCTGATCTTACTGGGAAAGGTTGCAGTTTATTTCTATTGCATATTATGCTTACTGACAGTCTTAAATATATACTCCTGATTATTCTAAGGAATAATCCATTTATTCCTATACTCTCAAGAGTTTTTAGTAGGAATGGATGTTGGATTTTGTCAAATGCTTTTTCTGCATCTATTGAGATGATCATATGGTTCTTATTAATTTGATTATTAATATGGTCAATTATATTAATAGTTTTCCTAATATTAAACCAGCCCTGCATTCCTGGAATAAATCCTACTTGATCATAGTGTATTATCTTGGAGATGATTTTCTGAAGTCTTTTTGCTAATATCTTATTTAAGATTTTAGCATCAATATTCATTAAGGAGATTGGTCTATAATTTTCTTTCTCAGTTTTCGATCTACCAGGTTTAGGTATCAGTACCATGTCTGTGTCATAAAAGGAATTTGGTAGGACTCCTTCATCCCCTATTTTTTCAAATAATTTATATAACATTGGGGCTAATTGTTCTTTAAATGTTTGGTAGAATTCACATGTGAATCCATCTGGCCCTGGGGATTTTTTCCTGGGGAGTTGATTAATAGCTTGTTCTATTTCTTTTTCTGAAATGGGACTATTTAAGCAATTTATCTCCTCCTCTGTTAATCTAGGGAGCCTATATTTTTGGAGGAAGTCATCCATTTCACTTAAGTTATCAAATTTATTGGCATAAAGTTGGGCAAAGTAACTCCTTATTATTTCTCTAATTTCCTCTTCATTGGTGGAAAGATCCCCCTTTTCATTTGTAAGACTATCAATTTGATTTTCCTCTTTCTTTTTTTTTGATCAAATTTACCAAAGGTTTATCTATTTTATTGGCTTTTTCATAAAACCAACTCTTGGTTTTATTTATTAATTCAATAGTTTTTTTACTTTCAATTTTATTGATTTCTCCTTTTAATTTTTGTATTTCGAGTTTAATTTTTGGTTGGGGGTTTATAATTTGGTCTTTTTCTAGCCTTTTAAGTTGTAAGCCCAATTCGTTAATCTTCTCTTTCTCAATTTTCTTCAAATAAGCCTCTAAAGATATAAAATTTCCCCTTATTACCGCTTTAGCTGCATCCCAAAGATTTTGATATGATGTCTCATCATTATCATTATCTTGGGTGAAATTGTTAATTGTTTCTATAATTTGCTCTTTCACCCAGTCATTCTTTAAGATGAGATTATTCAGTTTCCAATTACTTTTTGGTCTATTTACCCCTAACTTTTTACTGAATGTAGCTTTTATTGCATTGTGATCTGAGAAGAAGGCATTTATTATTTCTGCCTTCCTACATTTAATTTTGAGATCTTTATGTCCTAGTATATGGTCAATTTTTGTATAGGATCCATGAACTGCTGAGAAGAAAGTATATTCCTTCCTATTGCCATTCAGTTTTCTCCAAAGGTCTATCATACCTAGTTTTTCTAATGTTCTATTTACTTTTTTAATTTCTTTCTTGTTTGTTTTGTGGTTTGATTTGTCTAAATCTGAGAGTGCAAGGTTGAGATCTCCCACTATTATAGTTTTACTGTCTATTTCTTCTTGCAGTTCTCTTAACTTTTCCTTTAGAAAGTTAGATGCTATACCACTTGGTGCATATATGTTTAGTATTGATATGGCTTCATTATTTATGCTACCTTTCAGCAGGATATAGTTTCCTTCCTTATCTTTTTTAACGAGATCTACTTCTGCTTTTGCTTGATCTGAGATAAGGATAGCTACCCCTGCTTTTTTGGCTTTACCTGAAGCATAATAGGCTCTGTTCCAACCTTTTACCTTTACTCTGTATGTATCTCCCTGCTTTAAGTGTG
Source organism: Sminthopsis crassicaudata (assembly GCF_048593235.1). Classification (NCBI taxonomy): domain Eukaryota; kingdom Metazoa; phylum Chordata; class Mammalia; order Dasyuromorphia; family Dasyuridae; genus Sminthopsis; species Sminthopsis crassicaudata. Next base: position 480,210,126 of record NC_133618.1, on the reverse strand, counting down.
TTTCCTGTAGGCAACATATTGTAGGGTTCTGCTTTTTGATCCAATCTACTATCCGTCTCCGTTTGATGGGATCGTTCATCCCATTTACATTTACAGTTAAAATTACTAATTCTGTATTTCCTGCCATCGTATTATCCCCAGATTATGCTTTTTTCCCTTGACCCCCCTGATCCCCCTCCCCGATATTTAATTTACAGACCCCCCTTGTGACGCGCAACCCTCCCTCTTTTTTTTTTTTTTTTTTTTTTTTTCGGATCCTTCCCCCCTCCCTCCAAGTCCCTTCACTTATTCCCCTTTTCCTTTTCCCTTTTCCTCTCCCCCCTTTTAATGAGGTGAGAGAAAATTCTCTGAAAAACAAATATGTTAATTATTTACTCTTTGAGCCTCTTCTGATGAGAGTAAGATTCACACAATGATTCTCCCCCTCACTAAGTTCCCTCAGATATGGTGTATTTTCTATGTCTCTTCCTGGGATGTAGTTTCCCTCTTTTTATTACTCCTTCCCCTTTTTCTGAACCGACCTCCTTCCCTTTACTACACCCCCCTTTTTTTCTTTTATATCAGTAAAATCAAATTATCCTTGAGTATTTTTTATATACCCACAACAGAGTTACAGTTCTCAAGGGTTCTGTGTACCTTTTTCTGTTTCTCTTCAGTCTTGTGGATGTAGATCAAATTTTTTGTTTAAGTCTGGTTTTTTTCTTAGAAACATATAGAATTCCTCTGTTTCATTGAATGACCATCTTCTTCCGTGGAAAAAGATGCTAAACTTATCTGGGTAGTTCATTCTTGGTTGCAGTCCTTGATCTTTTGCCTTACGGAATATCAGGTTCCAGGCCCTTCTATCTTTTAATGTGGAGGCAGCCAGATCTTGGGTGACCCTTATTGTGGCACCTTGGTATTTAAATTGTTTTTTTCTAGCTGCTTGCAGGATTTTCTCCTTTGTGTGGTAATTCTGCAGCTTAGCCACAATATTCCGTGGTGTTCTTTTTTTAGGGTCTATTTCAGAAGGAGTTCGATGAATTCTTTCCACATCTACTTTCCCTTCTGTTTCTATTATCTCTGGACAGTTCTCTTTGATAATTTCCTGTAAAATAGAATCTAGGCTCTTTTTTTGGTCAAAGTTTTCTGGAAGTCCAATAATCCGCAGATTATCTCTCCTAGATCTATTTTCCAGGTCTATAGATTTTCCCAGTAAGTATTTGACGTTGTTCTCCAGCTTCTCATTTTTTTTGTTTTGTTTGACTGATTCTTGGGTTCTCTGTGAATCATTCATTTCTATTTGTTCCATCCTGACTTTTAAGGAGTTATTTTCTTCTTTCACAGTTTTTAGTTCTTTTTGTAAATGCCCAATTTCGTTTTTAAATGAATTATTTTGCTCTATTGAATTTTTTTCCATTTCCCTAATTTTTTTTTTTGAGAATTATTTTCTTTTTCCAATTCAGAAATTCTATTTTCTTGAGACTTTTTTATCTTTTCCAATTCAGAAATCCTACTTTCCTGTGTTTTTTTAACCTTTTCTAATTCACTAATTTTGTTTCCCTGCATCTCCTGTGAATTCTTTATTTTTTCCAACTCCAATTTCAGGACATTGTTATTCTCTATCATAACTTCCCTTTCCTTGCCCCATTTTTCTTCGATCTCCCTCAATTTCTTAAGAGCTTCTTCTAGGAGAGAGTTATGTGATGGGGGGCAGGAATCGTTCCCCTTTAGGTTGTTATCTTCTGAATCTTTGCTGTTAACTTCCTCGGGGTTGGGTACCCGCTCTTTCTCTGTATAGAAGGAATCTATAGTTTTTCTAGCTTTTTTGCTCATACTTAAAAAAGGTTTTGGGGTCTGTCCCTGGGGTAGGAAATTATTTACTTCTTTACCAGCTTCCTCCCAGACTGGATGGATGCAGCGGCCCCTGGGCCTGAGCTAAGAGAGAGCTCTGGGAGAGAGTTCCCCACCCCCTCCCTGGAAGTGCCCCAGAGGTGATTAGCACTGCTGTGCTTTGAGGGCGTAGAATAGTGAAGACAGCAAGAAGCTCAGCCTATGTGTCCGGGTGGGGAGTGGATGTCTGCAGCAGGTGACGTGAGAAGCCCCTGCGCTCAAACTGGAAGTGTCTGCCAGAAGCCGCGGTCCCTAGTTCAAAGGTTCCGCTTCTCTGGGACTTCCTGGAGCTGAGTTCCACTCCCTCCAGCTAAGCTAGGCCGTGTGTGTTGCCTTGGGCCGTATCCACCCACTTGTCAGTCTCTTAACTATTCTCAGGAGGTAGCTGAGGCCACACCCCCTGGTGCCGAGTCTGCCGAGTCACCCCCAGGGTGTGTGTGTGGGGGGAAATCTAATCTGAGTTTTAAAATATTTTGGCTTTCTCTTCTGAACTGCTAAATAATTAGCAGAGAAGAGCTAACAGCCTGTGCCAGATTCCTTTACCTCAGTGGCTTCTCTGATCCCAGAGCCCTTCCCAGCGCAATGGGCGCAGTGTGCCCCTACCCCACCGTCTGTGCTGGTCTTTCTTATTCCTCCCCTGAGAACTGACCTTTCCTGTTGAAACTCCAGATTCTCTTCAGCTGGTAAGTCGTGCTTCCAGTCCTTGTGGTATCTATCAGTCCTGAGCTAATTTTGAGACTTAATTTATCTAATTGGTTGTGAGGGAGTGAGGATGTTCACTGAGTCGTGTGTTTCTTCTCCACCATCTTCTTCTATATCCTACAGAGAAAGAATTAATGGAATCTGAATGCATATTGAAGTTTACTTTTTAAAAAACTTTATTATTTTTGGGTTGTTTTATCTGCAGTTTCTTTTGTAGCATATTGTATATGGAAATATTTTGCTTGAGTGCACATGTATAATCTATATCAAATTGCTTGCCTTCTCGAGAATGGAAAAGAGGAGGGAGAAAGAAATTGGAGCTCAAATTTTTAAATAACAGGTGTTAAATTTTTTATTAACAAGTAATTGAGAAAAGAAAAAGAAAAAAATATTAAATTACAAGGCAAGAGTTAGAATTTATGATTGAGCTAGGACTGTATATGTTCCTTTGTAATTAATTTATCTTACCTTGGGAGAAAAAATGCTATGGAAAGATACTTAGTTGACTACACTAGAACTCACTATAATGACATTTGCTCTATAACAGGATTAAGCATCAAACATAGAGTATATCTGAGGAAATTTAAAATCATAGAATTATGAAGACCTAGAGTTAGAAAGGCAATAAAAGATATCTAGTCCTATATTGTCCTTTTGCAAAGAAATCTCCAGCTGGATTCTCCCCTTATTCCTTGAATATTTGAATATTCCATTGCTAAAGAATCCACTACCTATAAAGATTGACTGCCCTGTCGTTTGATGATTGTAAGTTTTAAGAAATTATTTCACTAAGCCAACATATCTACCTGTCATTTCTATCTGTTGATCATGACTTTCTCTGAAGCAACACAGAACAAGTCTGGTCTCTCTTCAATGTGACAAGTCTTCAGCCTTCTCTCTTCCAGTCTAAATATTTCTAATTCAGAAGGAAAGCAAAAAATAGAGAAAAAAAAATTTATAGCCAAGGGTTCTGATAAAGACCTCATTTCTAAAATATATTGAAAATTGACTCAAAAAATACAAGCCATCCTCCAATTGATAAATGGTCAAAGGATATGAACAATTTTAAGATGAAGACATTAAAACCATTTCAAGTCATATAAAAATGCTCTAAATCACTCTTGATTAAGTTAAAACAACTTTGAGATACCACTACATACCCCTCATATTTTCTAAGATGAGGGGAAAAGATAAATATTGGAGTGGATATGGAAAAACTGAGACACAAATATATTGTTGGTGGAATTGTGAACTGATCTAACCATTCTGGAGAACAATGTAGAACTATGCCCAAAGGACTGTGTATAACCTTTGATCCAGTAGTGTCTCTACTGGACCTATATCCCAAAGAGATCATAAAAAAGGGAAAAGGACCCACATATATAAAAATGTTTATTGCAGCACTTTTTGTAGTGGTAAAGAACTAGAAACTGAATAGATACCCATCAATTGGAGAATGGCTGAATAAGTTATAGTATAAGAACATTATGGAAAATTATTGTTCTATAAGAAATGATCAACAAGATGATTTCAGAAAGGCCTGGAGAATTTTGCATGAACTATGCTAAGTGAAGTGAGTAGAAGCAAAAGAACATTGTACACAGCAACAAGAAGATTATGTGGTGATCAATTCTTATTTATGAAGCTATTTTCAACAATGAGGTGTTTCAGGCCAGTTCCAATTTGTGTGATGGAGAGAATCATCTACATGTGGATAAAATATGGGGACAGAATGTGGATAACAACATAGTATTTTCACCTTCTTGTTGTTTGTTTTTTGTTTTCTTTATCATTTTTTTTTAACTTTTTGATCTTATTTTTTTGTGCAGTATGATAATTGTGGAAATAAGTATAGAAGAATTGCACACGTTTAGGATATATTGGATTACTTATCTAGGGGAGAGGGGAGAGGGAAGGGAAGTAGAAAAATTTTGGAATACAAGATTTTATAAGGGTGAATGTTGAAGACATTGCATATATTTTGAAAATAAGGCTATTATTAAAAATAAAAGAACATTTCTAATTCCTTATAGTGTTATAGGAATATTTTTGGATCTTTTTCACATGAACTGCTTTCTTGCATGTACCTCCTATCTTTTATATAAATAAATAAATAAATAAATAAATATATATATATATATATATATATATATATATATATGTAGTTAAATTTTTGAACCTGGATATAGATTTTTACATTTATCCCCAATCCATTCTTCTAGTTTGTCAAGATCTTTTAAAACTAATTAGTTTAATGAAATAACACCATGATTCTTGTTAATTAGGATATTCTATAATCTAAATTAGCCCTTCTCCAGAGAATCTAGATTCCAAAATTTGCCTTTATTTGAAAAAAGAATGTATTTCCAAGAAATGTCTCTATCTCCAGTCTTTACCTGCCCACCCATACCCTGTCCCCCCATTACTTGTGTTTCCTATAATAATGAGAGTTAGAGCCCAGAGAAATAGTGTTTCATCTCTCCCTCTCTTGGTTTTGCCTTCATTATTTTCTGTCTCAGAGAGGAAAACTCACAAATTTAAATTATTGGAAGTGAAAGAAAGGGTATGAAAGGAAGGTGGCTGATCTAAATGTGTTCTGGAAAAGATTAATGTTTCAAAACAGAAAGAGATTAAACAAAGCCCTAATGACTTGGAATAGTTTACCTATTGAAAAGCTCTGTCCTGACAATCACTGGTTTTGAAATTTGGAACTTCAGACACTTCCACAAAAAAAAAAAAAAAAAAAAAAAAAAAAAAAAAAAAAAAAAAAAAAAAACCAAAAACAAAAAACAACAACTTATTGTTGATCAGCTTTGCTTAAAGGGTTATTTCACAATTTTCTGAAGAGATTACACATCTTGGAAAATCTTAAAGATTCATGTTTGTTTAGATTATAAAAACATTTGTTTTGCCTAACATTCATTCTGCTTCTTTCCTATTATCCTCACAATTATTCCCCTCAGGCTAGATAAGACAAGTATGATTATTTCCTTTTACATTTGAGGAAACTAAGGCTTAGGTAGCTGATGTGATTTCCATAATAGAAATTTTCCGTAATAGAAAGTGATAAAACTGGGGTTGGAACCCAGGACTTCTAGTTCAACACATTTTCTATCAAAGCACATTTCTTCCTCTTAAGTGTTTTCTGTTAATCAATCGAAAAGTCACCTAGAATTTTTTAGAATGCTAGAATGCCAGAAAAGCCTATTGATGCCCTCAATATTCATTTCCATATTGAGAATGTTCTTGCTTGCTTCTTAGATTAAAATAACTAATTTCTCCCAAAGAGATCTTAAAGAAGGGAAAAGGACCTGTATGTGCAAGAATGTTTGTGGCAGGCCTCTTTGTAATGGCCAGAAACTGGAAACTGAGTGGATGCCCATCAATTGGAGAATGGCTGAATAAATTATGGCACATGAATGTTATGGGATATTATTATTTAGTTTTAAATGACCAGCAGGATGAATACAGAGAGGCTTGGAGAGACTTACATGAACTGATGCTGAGTGAAATGAGCAGGACCGGGAGATCATTATCAACAACAATACTATATGATGATCAATTCTGATGGAAGTGGCCCTCTTCAATGATGAGATGAACCAAATCAGTCCCATTTGTTCAATAATGAATAGAACCAGCTACACCCAGCGAAAGAACTCTGGGAAATCAGTGTGAACTACTACATAGAATTCCCAATCCCTCTATTTTTGTCCTCCTGCATTTTGGATTTCTTTCACAGATTAAGTGTACATTATTTCAAAGTCCGATTCTTCTTGTGCAGCAAAATAACTCTATGGACATGTACACATATGTTGTTTTTAATATATATTTTAACATATTTAACATGTATTGGTCTACCTGCATCTGGGGGAGGGGTGGAGGGATAAAGGGGGAAAATTGGAACAAAAGGTTTTGCAATTGTCAATACCAAAAAATTACCCATGCATATATCTTGTAAATAAAAAACTATAATAAAAAAATAACTAATATCAGGAACAGACTACATTATCAAAAATGTTATGAAAGGCAAGAAATAGTATAGCAAGCCGACCAGGATTGAGCAGGGGAAAACTACATTTTTGACTAGCAAAAGGATATGAAGATGTATGAAGATGAGGCATCAACCTAGGGATACTTAATTTCCATTTTTTCAAACTTAGGTCCAGCTTCCCTCACCATGTCCTGTGGGAATATTCTCTTCATTTTTCTGAAGTTGACTCATCTTTTCAGTAATTGTGATGGTCAAAGTCCATCCTGATTGATATTTAATATGGGAATGAACAAAGGGAGAGAGATGAAAGTAGAACAAGAAGGAGGTGTCTAAAAGGGATACCTTTAGGCTCACACATTAATGGGGAGGCCAGGGTCTCAATCTAGCTCCCGAAGTACATGGTCCTATAAAGGATATTTTCTCCTCCTAACCTTTTGTGCATATAGCTCCCCTCTTTGGTACCTGGTCCCTCCATTCCATTTCTCTAAATCTTATCATTTTTCAAGATTTACTTCTTCCAGGAGAGCAAAGGCATATTTATGATTACCTGGGGCCATCATTGTGTAATGCAGGATAAACTGAGGCAAGATAGAGATTAGAGAGTTTTTAATATTTTTATCTGTATTTCTGAGAGGGAGAGATTTTCTGGGACCAAAGGATCCATTTTGGTCCCAGGGCTGATGTCTCAAAGCATTCAGCATTGAATGTGAGGTTCCAATGAAATATTTATATGTTTCCATAGATCAGGATAGACAAAGACAGGGGGGTGGAGTTCGAGCATTGGTAAATAGCAGGAATTTCCAGGCAGGGACCAATAATTCAGTTGGGGGTAGGACCACAAATTCTAATAAACTGGGAGTGAAGTGTCCAGCTAGAGAAACAGAAAGTCTGGAACTTAGAGATAGAGAATACCAATTAAGTATCTGAGACAGCACATCTGGAGTTTTATCTTTTGGCATGCCAGATCTCTACAGCCTTAATTATCTCAGTCTTAATGGTCAGGAAGGGGGGTTGTGACCAGGGAGATTGAGGCAGAGCAATTCAAGGAACTGAGGGAGAACAATTCAGAAAAATCAAGGCAGGACAATATAAGGAAACTGAGGCAGGACAATTAAAAGGAAACTGTGCCACAACAATTGAAAGCAGCATTACTCAGAGTTTCACAGAAAGTACCCTCAATATACTTGTTATTTGTGATGTTAAAATAATATATAAAGAAATAAAAACAAATTCAGTCAAGCAGGAGGGAGAATGATTATTATGGTGGCTTAAGAAACAGAGTATCAGAGTTTGAAGAGATCTTGGTGGCCATCTAGCCTGAGCTGATGGTTTGGGGGTTCCATGTTCTTTTTCTTCTGCCAGAGAGGTTTTGGTGAAACTCCCACCCATGAGAGGGAAGATTAACACCCTTAGATTATCAGTCATTATCTCTAGAGGAAGCTTTTCTACTTGTGGAAAAAAGGCAGAAAAGAATCTAGACTGCCTGAGAAGAATGGGAAGTTGAAAAAATCCTTATGTTGGAGAAAAGTGAGATGGAGGGGGAAAGAAGGAGACACTTTTACAGGCTACAGACTATTGTCTCATCAACTACATTGGACAAATCTTCCATAAAACAGAAACAGAAAGCAAAGTAGATTAAAAGGTAGAATCCTACAAAATATTGTTTACAAGAAGCACTTTTGAAGCAGAGAAATAAAGAAGCAGAGAGTAAAGGTAAAGGCTAAAGCAGAATTTATTATGGTTCAGCTGAAGTTAAAAAAAAAAAAAAGAAAGAAAAAGAAAAAAAAAAAGCAGAGATAGCGATCCTGATCTAGAACAAGCAAAAGAAAAAAATAGGTCTAATTAAAAGAGCTAAGGAAACTACATCTTTCTAAAAGGCACCATAGTTAATGAAGTAATATTACTACTTAACATATATGTACAAAGTGGTATAGTATACAAAGTCCTAGAGGAAAAGTTAAAAGAGTTGTAAGAAGAAATGGACAGCAAAACTATACTAAATGGAGAATCTCAACCTCACTCAATCAGAATTAGATGAATTGAACCACAAAATAAATTTAAAAAGAATATAAGAAAGTAAATAGAATTTTAGAAAAGTTAAATATATTAAATCTTTGGAGAAAATTGAATAGGGGTAGAAAGGAATATACTTTTTTCTCAGAGTTACATGGCATGTATACAAAAATTGGCCATATGTTAGAGCATAAAAACCTCACAGTCAAATATACAAAAACAGAAATAGTAAATGCATCCTTTTGGGATCATGATGCAATAAAAATTACATTTAATAAAAGGCCAGGAAAAGATAGACTAAAAATCAATTGGAGATTAAATTATCTAATCTTAAAGAATGAGTGAGTGAAACAAAAAAATCCTAGAAATAACCCATAATTTCATCTAAGAGAATGACAGCAATGAGACAACATACCAAAATGATATGAAATAGAAATTTATTATTTCATATTTTGAATCCTCTCTATGTTCTACTGGGTACAAGATATTTTTTTGTTTTTGTTTTCCTTTTTGTATCTTTCCTCCTTTTTCTCTTTTGTTTGTCTCTTATTTTTAATTTAAGTTTTCAGTAAATAAATAAGCACAATTTTTTTTAAGTTCTCATGCTTTGCTTTAAGAGTGAGAAAAGCCCTAGTGGTCTTGTACTAATTATTGCTTTTCCAGTGACTAAGCTACATGAAACTCTTTGAATTCACTGGACACTATCATGTTCCCATATATAATATTTCTTTATAAACTACTTTGCATTGTTTTCCATAGTAGGTTTTTGGGAGGAATATGCATCAGTCATATCTCCAACTAATCTGTGGACTCTTTGACAACTTACATATTTTTGTCTCCTGGATGGTGTCATAGTAGGTTTTCAATAAACATGCATTACTTTAGACTCTTTTATATCAAAGCTGAAAGGAATTGTAGCGATTTGGTCCAACACCTTCATTTTGCAGGGGGTAAAACTGAAAACCAGAGAGAATTGATGATATATATATATATATATAGACATTTTACAACTTCCTAGAAAAGATAAAACTGGTATGAATGACATTAGGCCTTGTGTAGGCTTAATTTCTTTTTCTGTAAAATCAAGGGATTAGAGTAGGGTTTTTTAAACATTTTTGAGAAGTTTTGTTTTTGTTTTTGCGATGACTCACTTTGGTGAAGCCTATGGATTTCTCAAAATAATGCTTTTAAATTCATAAAATATAATATACTAAGATTATAAAGATAAAAATAAATAATAAAATTATATTGAAATACTTACCAAAATCATATATTTCAAATCTAAAGCCCTTTTTTTGCCTCCTGCTAGATGAGTGCCATTGAGAGCAAATAAAGCCTACATTAAGAACTCTAGAATCTGATGATCTCTTAAGTTCTGCTGATCTATATTTTTAGTCCTTTTGTGTTCTTCTTCAGTTCCTCTTTCTTCATAGAGAAGATAAGTGAAATAAACCTTACTCACTATGATTTTTGAAGAGAACAGAATCATAATTTTAGGGTTACTAGGGATCAGGTAGAGGTGTTAGTGGAATAAACCCGAGATTTGAAAGTGTGCATTTAGCTTCAGTAGGAACATACTGGGAATTTGTTCATTGTGATAGAACATACGCACATAGCTCCTGCTTTTATAATCTTTTGTATTTCTTTTTTATTAATTTATTTTCATTGAACAAAAACTGCTTCTTCATTTATATCACTATTAGAAAAAAGTAAAAATAAAGCTCTGTTAATAAAGATCCATAGTCAAGCAAAACAGTTCTGCTATTAGATACATCCAATAAATTCTGTGCCTTGAGTCCCTCATCACCTCTCTGTCAGGAGGTATGGAGTGGTGTGCTTTATCATTAATCCTCTGAAATCATACTTGATTATTGCAGTGGCCAATTCATACAACTTTCAATATTTGTTTAAATACTTGTTATTGTGTGAAGTTCTTGTTCTCCTCCACTTTCCTCCATATCAGTTCTTATAAAAGACTGCAGGTTTCATGATATTTTCTTATGGCATACTCATATTACCTTCATATACTATAATTTATTCAGCCATTCTTAAATTGATAGACATACACATCAATCCAAAAATATTATAAATATTTTTTCTATGTATAGAACCTTTTCTTCTCTCATTGATTTCTTTAAGGGTATTACTGTATCAAAGAGCTTTCTCTATTTATTAACTTTTGGGGCATAATTCCAAATTATTTTCCAGAATGGCTGAACCAATTCAAAGCTCTAGCAATAGTGCATAAAATTCTCATTTTTCCATTACTCCTCTCTCTCTATATCTCTTCCTTCCTTCCTTTCTTTCTTTCTTTCTTTCTTTCTTTCTTTCTTTCTTTCTTTCTTTCTTTCTTTCTTTCTTTCTTTCTTTCTTTCTTTCTTTCTTTCTTTCTTTCTTTCTTTCTTTCTTTCTTTCTTTCTTTCTTTCTTTCTTTCTTTCTTTCTTTCTTTCTTTCTTTCTTTCTTTCTTCCTTCCTTCCTTCCTTCCTTCCTTCCTTCCTTCCTTCCTTCCTTCCTTCCTTCCTTCCTTCCTTCCTTCCTTCCTTCCTTCCTTCCTTTCTCCTTCCTTCCTTCCTTCCTTCCTTCCTTCCTTCCTTCCTTCCTTCCTTCCTTCCCTTTCTCCTTCCTTCCTTCCTTCCTTCCTTCCTTCCTTCCTTCCTTCCTTCCTTCCTTCCTTCCTTCCTTCCTTCCTTCCTTCCTTCCTTCCTTCCTTCCTTCCTTCCCTTTCTCCTTCCTTCCTTCCTTCCCTCCCTCTTATGGCTATTGATAACTTTAATTTCTTCCTTAGAAAACTTTCTGTTTATATGCTTTGACAATTTAATAGTTGGGGAATGATTCTTAATGGTTTTATTTAAATTTTTAAATAAACCTTTTATTTTCAAAACATATGAATAGATAGTTTTCAACATTCACTCTTGCAAAACTTTGTACTTCAAATTTTTATCGTTCCTTTCCCCCACCTTTTCTCCTAGATAACAAGTAATCCATTATATCTTAAACATGTGCAATTCCTCTATACATATTTCCACAATTATCATGCAGTACAAGAAAAATCAGATCAAAAAGGAAAAAAAATTAGAAAAAACAAAATGCAAGCAAACAACAAAAAGAATAAAAATATTATGTTGTGATGCACACTTTATCCCCACCATCCTCTCTTGGTGCACATGGTTCTCTTCATCACAAGATCATTGGAACTGGTCTGAATCATCTCATTGTTGAAGAGAGCCACATCCATTAGAATTGGTCATCATATAATCTTGTTATTGTCATGTATAATGACCTCCTACTTCTTCTACTCACTTCACCTAGTTTCAGTTTATGTAAGTCTCTATTCATCATTTTCATGTCTCTATAAAGTAATCTTTTATTAGTTACATTTGTATAAGTGAACAATTTAGGCAACATCATTTTTATTATCCTAATTTGGTATACATATGAGTAATTACTCTTTCTCCACTTATTTAGGGCTATTTTATTTGTATAAAGAGTGTTTTATTCATCTAGTTCCTGTGTGCTTTTTAGCAAGTTGATTTCCAAGTATTTTGTGTATTCTGTAATTTAATTTAAAAGGAATTTCTTTCTATCCTGGCTGAGTTTTGTTATATGCAGAACTTATGATGGTTTATGTATACTTTAATTCCTGCTATTGTGTAGTAATTATTATTTCAATTAAAATGTTAGTTGTCTCTCTAGGTTACCTAAGTAAACCATCAAATTATCTGCAAAAGTGGATTTCTTTTCTTATTTGCCAATGCTTAATTCTTTTTTTTAAGAAAAATCTTATCATAATAGCTAGCATTTCTAGCATGATATCAAATAATAATTGTGGCAATTGACATTCCAGTTTTACTTATAATCATTTTGGACAGGCCATTAGTTTATTCCCATTATATATAATGCTGGCTCTTCATTTTAGATTATATTACTTCCTTCATAAATAATAAGGACAGGTTCATTTATTTTCTAAGCTTTCTTTTCCTTTAGAAATGAATTAATATACAGTCAAAATATTTTTCTGCGTGTATTCATATTATTTTTGTTATTGTTATTTATATGGGCAATTCTGTTTTTGTTTTTTTATATTAACCAGTCCTAAATTCCTCGTGTAAATCCATCCTGGTCATAGTGCATAATTTTTGTGATATGTTGCTATAGCTACTCTGCTAAGATTGTATTTAAACTGTTTGCAGTCCATATTGAGATACTGGACTATAATTTTCTTTCTCTGTTTTAACTATCTCACTTTGTATATTTTAAAAATATTTTGACTTTGTTTTAATATTGCTTGTTTTCTCATAGAGCCATTAACTTCCTTTTGGTTCATTCAAATTTTTAGAGTTTGTTATTTGGACAAGGTTTTATCTTCCTTGTATTAAGTTGTTAATTTTCTTTTCCTCAAAGACCTCATTTTTTTCAAGTTCTTTCCTATATTTCTTTCATTTCACTTATGATATTTTAAACTCTAAAAAAAAATCTTGCTTCCTTTCTTCTAAAAATTCCAATTATTCTTGTGGGCAACTTGTGTTTTTCTTTGTAGCTTTACTTCTAGGTATTTTGGATTGATTTCCTTATAGTTTTGTATCTTAGGCATCCTGACTATCAAAATGACATTTGATTTTTTTTATTTACATATTTTTTCAACCTTTCTTCATATATTGCTACTTGTGGTAGGGTCATGTTCTGTGAACTTTGAAAAGAACTGAGACCTTTTATTGTCATTACATACTTTGGATATTGAATATTATATATTTAAAAATAATTTTAAATTTTATTTTATTTTATTTTAAAATCAACTTATTTAATATTTTCCTCCATTACATTTAAAACAATTTTTTACATTTGATTTTTTTAATTTTTGGGTTCCAGATCCTCTCCCTTATTCCCATCCTTAGCCTCTACCTCACTGATGCTAGGGCCTGCCTAGACCTGGTGTTTTACTGGAGCAGCCTGAACTGGAATTGTATACAGGGTTTTCACCTTGGTTCCACAAATCTTTTCTGCTGACCTTTCAAGTCCTCTTTGCTGTTTCTGGGCTGAGAGATTTGGAAGCCACCAGTCTGCTGCTGATTCAGAGGGCAGGGCTGGGTCCAGATCTGGGCCTGCAATATCTCTGCCCGCATCAGGACTGCTTGCTGGACTCCTATCCTGGAGTCACAGACATTTTCTGCTGACCTTCTAAGATGCTTTCACCTGAAAAATAATCTATTCTTTCTTTTTTGCTGTTCTGATATTCTAAAATTTTGTTTCGTCATTATTTAAAGGAATTTTGAGCAGCTTGGAGGAAAGGTTGTAATTCCTATCTTTTCTCTGCCACTCTGGCTCAGTCTCTTGAGTGCTCTATTTTCCAATAATAAAGGTTTATAAAGTGCTTAATAAATATTTCTTATTTGATCCTGATGAACTTGGAGGTAGATACTATTATTATCTCCATTTTACAAATGAGGAAACTGAGGCAAACAGAGGTTACATAACTACTCAGCATCCCATAGTTATTAAATACCCTAGGCTAGTTATGAACTTAAATAATTCTGCCACAAGATCCAATGTTTTATCCACTGTGCTACCTAGCTACCTTCAGGGATCAAAGGGATATCTTAAGCCAGAAAAGTATAGACTTTCAGTGGATCTTATGTTTTCTGATTAAGTGTATGATCTGGTGGTTGCCTTCCTATGTTCTCTAGGCTCTAGACTTTGGTTTGTGTCTGGGAAACACAGCCTCAGACTTGGCCCATGATTATCATTCTAATAGTTGGTTTCAAACCTGTTAACAGGATAAATGACTCAGAAGGTGCAAAGTGCCTGGGCTACTACTCTCCTTCTGTTATGAGTTAAATATGATCTTAGTGACTCCTGATTTGTTCCTTCAACCCTGTTCAAATCTCTGAGAGCTGAGTCTTGTCTTGCCCTTCTGTGAATCCTCAAGCTGCTGTCCTGGATCTGGAGGTGCATAGCATTTTCCAACATGAGTACTTTGGAAGTGTCATGAATCATTGTATTGAACAGAGTAGCTAAGTCTTTCAAAATTGATTATCATTACAATATTTCTGTGTACAATGTTAATCTAGTTTTGTTCATTTTACTTAGTATCAATTCATGTCTTCTCAAGTTTTTCTGAAAACATTCCCTTCCTCACTTCTTATAGCACATTGGTGGGTATTTACTCAATTTCCATCTCTTTGCTTCTTGGCAAGAGAATGAGTTCAGATTTAAACTCAGGTGTTCCTGATTCCAAGTCCAACTCTCTACTTGACCACCACAAGGAACAAGATACAATGAATTTGCTCATCCTTTAATTGATTCATCACATATCCCTATTTATTTAATTACTTACTTATTCATTCATTCATTCATTTACTTATTTTGGTGTTATTGCTCCCATGTTTTTATTATTATTATTATTATTATTATTATTATTATTATTATTATTATTATAGCTTTTTATTTACAAAAATATTTGCACAGGTAATTTTTCAACATTGACCTTTGCAAAACTTTCTGTCCAACTTTTCCCCTCCTCCCCACCCCCTCCCCTAGATGGTAGATAGGCCAATACATGTTAAATAAGTTAAAGTATATGTTAAATGCAATATATGTGTACATATTTATACTGTTACCTTGCTGCACAAGAAAAATCAAATCCAGAAAGACAGGAAAAAAAAACAAAAAGATAAGTAAACAATAACAGAAAGAGTGTAAATGCTATGTTGTGGTCCACACTCAATTCGCATAGTTCTCTCTCTGGGTGTAGATGATTCTTTTCATAATTAAACAATTGGAATTGGTTTGAATCATCTCATTGTTGAAGAGAGCCATTTCCAGCAGAATTGATCATTGTATAATCTTGTTGTTGCTGTGTATAAAGATCTCTTGGTTCTACCCATTTCACTTAGCATCAGTTCATGTAAGTCTCTCCAGGCCTTTCTGAAATCATTCTGTTGGTCATTTCTTACAGAACAATAATATCCCATAATATTCATATACCACAATTTATTCGGCCATTCTCCAATTGATGGGCATCCATTCAGTTTCCAGTTTCCTGCCACTACAAAAGGGCTGCCACAAACATCTTTGCACATGTGGGTTCCTTTCCCTTCTTTAAGATCTCTTTGGGATATAAACCCAGTAGAAACACTACTGGATCAAAGGGTATGCACAGTTTGATAACTTTTTGACATAGTTCCAAATTGCTCTCCAGAATGGTTGGATTCATTCACAATTCCACCAACAATGTATCAGTGACCCAGTTTTCCCACATCCCCTCCAACATTCATCATTATCTTTTCCTGTCCTCTTAGCCAATCTGAGAGGTATATAATAGTATCTCAGAGTTGTCTTAATTTGCATTTTTCTGATCAATAGTGATTTAGAGTATCTTTTCATATGACTAGAAATAGTTTCAATTTCTTCAACCAAAAATTTTCTGTTCAATATTCTTTCACCATTTATAAATTGGAGAATGGCTTGATTTCTTATAAATTTGAGTCAATTCTCTATATCAGTGGTCTTCAAACTTTTTAAATAGGGGACCAGTTCACTGTCCCTCAGACTGTGGGAGGGCCGGACTATTGTAAAAACAAAAACTCACACTCTGTCTCTGCTCCTCAGCCCATTTGCCATAACCTGGCGGGCCACATCCTCAGACAGCTGCATCTGGCCCATGGGCTGTATGTAGTATGTACAGTTTGCTCTATATAATTTGATAATGAGGCCTTTATCAGAACATTTGAATGTAAAAATGTTTTCCCAGTTTATTGCTTCCCTTTTAATCTTGTTTGCATTAATTTTGTTTGTACAAAATCTTTTCAACTTAATATAATAAAAATTATCTATTTTGTGATAATGACCTCTAGTTCTTCTTCAGTCACAAATTTATTCCTTTTGCTTTACAGCTCTGACAGGTAAACTATCTTAAGTTCTTCTAATTTATTTGTAATCTCATTCTTTATGTCTAGATCATGAACCCATTTTAACTTTATCTTTGTATATGGTGTTAGGTGCAGGTCTATGCCTTGTTTCTGCTTTATTAGTTTCTAATTTTCCCAGCAGTTTTTGTCAAATAGTGAATTCTTATCCCCCAATCTGGGATCTTTGGTTTTGTCAAATACTAGATTGCTATAGTTATTGACTATTTTGTCTTGGGAACCTAACCTATTCCAATGGTCAACTAGTCTATTTCTTAGCCAGTACCAAATGGTTTTGATGGCTGCTGTTTTATAATATACTTTTAGATTAGGTACAGCTAGGCCACCTTCATTTGACTTTTTTTTTTTCATTAGTTCCCTTGAAATTCTTGACTTTTTGTTCTTCCAGATGAATTTTGTCATTATTTTTTCTAGGTCATTAAAATAGTTTCTTGGGAATTTGATTTGTATAGCACTAAATAAATAGATTAGTTTAGATAGTGTTGTCATCTTTATTATATTCACTTGACCTATCCAAGAGCACTTAATATTTTTCCAATTGTTTAGATCTGACTTTACTTTTGTGGAAAGTGTTTTGTAGTTTTGTTCATATAGTTCCCTGACTTTCCCTTGGCAGATAGATTCCCAAATATTTTATGCTGTGAACAATTATTTTAAATGGAATTTCTCTTTGTATCTCTTGGTGTTGGATTTTGTTAATGATGTATATGAATGCTGATGATTTATATGGATTTATTTTGTATCCTGAAACTTTGCTAAAGTTGTGGATTATTTCTAATAGCTTTTATAGTGGGTTCTCTGAGATTCTCCAAGTATACCGTCATTTCATCTGCAAAGTGATCATTTAGTTTCCTTATTACCTATTCTAATTCCGTCAATCTCTTTTTCATCTCTTATTGCCAAAGTAGCATTTCTAATACAATATTGAATAGTAATGATGATAATGGGCAACCTTGTTTCATTCCTGATCTTATTGGGAATGGTTCCAGTTTATTACCATTATAGATGATGCTTACTTATGGTTTTAGATAGATGCTACTGACTATTTTAAGGAAGATTCCATTTATTCCTATATTCTCTAGTGTTTTAAGTAAGAATTGGTGATGGATTTTATCAAATGCTTTTTCTGCATCTATTGAGATGATCATACAGTTTTTTGTAAATTTGATTATTGATATAGTCAATTATGCTAATAGTTTTCCTAATATTGAACTAGCCCTGTATTCCTGGTATAAAGCCTATTTGGTCATGGTGTATTATCCTGGGGATGATTTTCTGTAATCTCTTTGCTAATATTTTACTTAAGATTTTCACATCAATATTCATAGGAAGATTGGTCTGCCTGGTTTAGGTATGTCTGTGTTGTAAAAGGAATTTGGTAGGAGTCCTTCATTCCCTATTTTTTTCAAATAATTTATGTAGTATTGGAGTAAATTGTTCTTAAATGTTTGGTAGAATTCACATGTAAATCCAATTGGTCCTGTGAATTTTTTTTTAGGGAATTGATTAATAGCCTGTTCTATTTCTCTTTCTAAAATGGGACTATTTAAGCAATTTACTTTCTCCTCTGTTAATTTGGGCAACCTATATTTTTGTAGGTATTCCTCCATTTCACTTAGTTATCAAATTTATTGGCATAAAGTTGGGCAAAGTAACTCCTAATTATTGCTCTAATTTATTCTTCATTAGTAGAATGTTCTCCCTTTTCATTATTAAGACTAGCAATTTGATTTTCCCCTTTTTGTTCTTTTTTTTCCCCCTGAGGCTGGGGTTAAGTGACTTGCCCAGGGTCACTAGGAAGTGTTAAGTGTCTGAGATCATATTTGAACTTGGGTCCTCCTGAATTCTGGGCTGGTACTATATCCGCTGTGCCACCTAGCTGCCCCTCAACTTTCTTTCTTCTAATCAAATTTACCAAAAGTTTATCTACTCTCTTGGTTTTTTCATAAAACAAACTCTTAGTTTTATTTATTATTTCAAAAGTTTGTTTTTTTTTTACTTTCAATTTTATTAATCTCTCTTTCTATTTTAGAATTTCAAGTTTTGTGTTTAATTGGGGGGATTTAATTTGCTCTTTTTCTAGCTTTTTTAGTTGCAAGCCCAATTCATTGATCTTGTCTTTCTCTATTTTATGCAAGTAAGCCTATAGAAATATAAAATTCCCCCTTATTATCGCTTTGGCTACATCCCACAAATTTTGCTATGTTGTCTCATTATTGTCATTCTCTTAGATGAAATTATTATGTCTATGATTTGCTGTTTCACCCATTCATTCTTAAGGATGACATTATTTAATTTCCTATTATGTTTTTGGTCTATTTTCCCCTGGCTTTTTATTGAATGTAGTTTTTAATGCATTGTGATCAGAAAAGAATGCATTTACTATTTCTGCCTTTCTGCATTTGATTTTGAGGTCTTTATGTCCTAATTTATGATCAATTTTTGCATAGGTTCCATGAACTTCCGAGAAGAAAGTGTACTCCTTTTTACCTCCATTCAATTTTCTCCAAAGATCTATCATACCTAACTTTTCTACTATTCTATTTACCTCCTTACCTTCTTTCTTATTTATTTTGTGGTTTGATTTATCTTGTTCTGAGAGTGCAAGTTTAAGATTTCCCACTATTATAGTTTTGCTGCCTATTTCTTCTTGAAGCTGTCTTAACTTCTCCTTTAGGAATTTAGATGCTATACCATTTGGTATATATATGTTTCATATTGATATTCTTCATTATTTAGTGTACCCTTTAGGAAGACATAGTTTCCTTCCTTATCTCTTTTAATTAAATTAACTTTTTGCTTTTGCTTGATCTGAGATCAGGATGGCTATCCCTGCTTTTTTTTTTTTTTTTTTTTTTTTTACTTCACCTGAAGCATAATAGATTCTGCTCCAACCTTTTATCTTTACTCTGTATGTATCACCCTGCTTTAAATGTGTTTTCCTGTAAACAACATATTGTAGGATTTTGGCTTTTAATCTAATCTGCTATCTGCCTCTGCTTTATGGGATAGTTCACTCCATTCACATTTAAGGTTAAAACTACTAATTCTGTATTTCCTGCCATCTTATTATCCCCAGATTATATTTTTCTTTCTTTTTCCCCTTACCCCTCTCCCCAACATTTAACTTATGGGCACCATTTGCCTCAAGCAGCCCTCTCTCTTTAGAATCCCTTCCCCTTTTAGATTCTCCCCTTTTTTAATACTTTTTTCTGTATGCCTTTCTATTTACTCTATCCCTTCCCTTTTCATTTTTCCCCTCCCACTTTTCAATGAGGTGAGAGAAGTTTCTCTGTAAACCAAATATGTCTAATATTTTCTCTCTGAGACAAATCTGATGAGAGTAAGATTCATGCAATGCCCACCCCCCTCCCTTCTTTTCCTCAAATGCAATAGTTTGCCTTTCCCTCTTTATGAGATGTAATTTCTCTCTTTTTACCTCCACATTTTCCTTTTATTGGTACAATCCCCTTTCCACCTCTAGTTCTTTTTTTTTTATTATAACAGTAAAATCAAATTATACCTGTACTCTCTTTATATACCCATAACATAAATACAGTTCTCAAGAGTTCTTTTTACTTTTTTATGCTTCTCTTGAGTCCTATAGTTGGAGGTCAAATTTTTTGTTTACCTCTATTTGTTTTATCAGAAATAAATGTAATTCATCTGTTTTATTTAGTGCCCATCTTCTTTCCTAGAAGAAAATGCTCAGTTTAACAGGGTAGTTTATTCTTGGCTGCATTGCAAGTTCCTTTGCCTTCTGTAATATCAGATCCCAGGCCCTTTGATCCTTAAATATGGAAAATGCTAGATCCTGAGCAATCTGTATTATGGCTCCTCTATATTTGAATTGTTTTTTTTTTTTCTGGCTTATTGTAATTTTTTTTCTTAATCCTATAGTTCTGAAATTTAGACACAATGTTCCTTGGAGTTTTAATTTGGGGGTCTCTTTCAGGAGGTGTTTGATGGATTCTTTCAATGTCTATTTTACCTTCTGATTCTATGACTTCTAGGCAATTCTCTTTGATGATTTCCTGAAAAATAGTATCTAGGCTCTGTTTTCATCATAGTTTTCAGGGAGTCCAATAATCCTTAGATTATCTCTCCTAGATCTATTATCCAGGTCTATTGTTTTCCCAAGTACGTATTTAACATGTTTTTCTAATTTTTTTTCATTTTTTTGGTTTTGCTTGACTGATTCTTGATGTCTCAATGAATCATTCATTTCTATTTGTTCACTTCCGATTTTTAATGAGTTTGCCTTTTCCTGAGTTCAAATCTGACCTCAAACACTTAGTAGCTATTAACTTTTTTTACTTCTTTTTGTATATGCCCAATTGAGTTTTTAAATAAGTTGTTTTTCTCTATGGATTTTTTTCCATTTCACAAATTCTGTTTTTTAAGGAATTATTTTCTTTTTCCACTTCACAAATTCTATTTTCCTGGAGTTCTTTACCTTTTCCATTTCACATTTCAAGGAGTTGTTTTCTTTTTCCACTTTATCAAATCTATCTTTTAATGAGTTATATGCCTTTTCCAAACCCTCTTGCAGAGTTTTCCTTTCCTTTCCCCATTTTTCTTCTTCTCTCTTTTAAGATCTTTTAAAAAAATTTCTAGCAGAGCTTTGTGTGGTAGGGACCAGGTTATATCACCCTTTGGGGATTCATCTGGAGCAGATTGTCTAGAGACAATCTACTTTTAGTTTCCTCAGGGTTTGAAATCTGTTCTCTTTCACTATAAAAGCTGTCTATAATTAGAGCTCACTTTGCCTTTTTACTCATAAAAAAAAAAAAAAAAGTTGGAATCTGCTTTTAGGGCAAGGAGGTTCCGAGCTTCCTCTACAAGGACCAGGAAGCCACAGTGGCTGCACTGGGATCTTGATGACTCAGTTCTAGTGCTGAGTGGGTATGGCCAGGTCCATGAGACTCAAGCGCTTTGGGTTTCGCTCTTTACCTTGTGAGTTTGTGATGGATGTTTCTGTGATCTACTGGCTTGCTGCCAGGGCAAAGTGGCCAACACTGTGATAGAGTCCTCCCTGTAGATTCTCCACCCCATGGAGACTGTGCCTTGCCCCCAGTCTGATCAGCATGCACTGGCCTCCATGTCTGTGCCTGGCTTCCTCCTGTGCCCGCATGGGATCTTTTCTAGTGATTTTGAAATTATCTTCTGCTGGTGATTTGCTGCACTCCCAATATTCGTGGATTCTGCCTGTCTAGAACTAATTCAGAGGCTGAATTTTGTGATTAATGTGAGGGTAGTAGAGAGCTTAGAAAAAGTGTGTGTGTCCTCTCCACCATCTTGGCTCCTTCCCCGGGCCATGTTTTAATAATTTCATACCAGTGGGTACACAGATTTAACTTTTAACACATGTCATTATCATTGGATCATATCCTTTGAAGTCAGCTCCAGGGTCCACCTTAGAGATCACAGCTTTAGATATAGAGATGTCAATCCTTCAGCCCACCTGGAGTAATTCTGAGTGGAGCCTAAATCAGATTACAATGTAAATTAAATTAAATTGCAACAGAACAGAGATAATGTTATTTTGTGGTTTTCTAGGTCAAAATATGCTGCCTACAAGTATCCTTATTAGAGTGGAGTGGTCCTGTTTCTGTTTGAGTTAGACACTACTGCTCTAGGATATAGAACTATCTGCAAAGGTTGGTGGGGGAAGAATACTGATTGAGACAGCAAGAAAGGAGCTCCCAGACCTTGAGGGAACACTGCATAGTAGAAGACAAATGAATAGAATTGTTGTTTAGAGGTTGAATTTGATTTTTTCATCACCCATTATTGTCCATGGAACTTTCTTTCTTTTTTTTTTTTAGTAGTAGTATTTTATTTTTCCAAATACATACAGATTGCTTTCAACATTCACCTTTGCAAAACCTTATGTTCCAAATTTTTCTTCCTCTATCTTTTTGCTCCCTACTCCCCAAGACAGCAAGCAATCTGATATAAGTTAAAGATGTGCAGTTATTTTAAACATATTTCCATGTTCAGGAAAATCATACAAGAAAAAATCAAATATACAAGAAAATATACAAAGTATACAAGAAAAATCAAATCAAAAGAAAAAAAAACACTAGCAAACAAACAGAAAAAGGTGAAAATACCATTCTTCGATTCACTTTCAGTCTCTGCAGTTCTCTCTCTGGATGCGAATGGCACTTTCCACCACAAGTCTATTGTAATTGTCCATGGCATTTTCTTGACAAAGATATGACAAAGGTTTTCCATTTCCTTCTCCAGTGGATCAAGACTTGCCCAGACTCACACAGCTAGGAAACACCACATTTGAACTCAGGACTTCCTGACTCTACTCAGCCATCTAGATGCCCTTGATTGATAGTGGGTCCTGCTTTCACTCTGGATCCCTGAACACAGAGGAAAAGAGAAGTTCCGGCAGGGGAGGTGGCATTTAGAGTTTGTAGAATACCGTATAGTCTTTAGCTTTACACCAGGTTCCCAGAAAACATTACCAGTTGCTTTTGCAGTCCTTGCTGAGCAAATTATAATTTTCATGAAGGGCTCAAGGGGTGTAGCTCAGATGAATATCTTAGAGGGAAAATATATATACATATACATATATATATATATATATATATATATATATATATATAATCTTCTTCCACAGTCTGATGACTTTATCTGAGCCAGCAATTCATGATGTTGGGAACTGCAGGGTTTAGGTGACCTTTCTCAGTGATATTCACAGCAAGCAATGATAATATCAAGTAGAGGAAAAGGGTGGGGGAAGCCCAGACCCTTTTCCTGAAAGTGGATGTGTATATGTGAGGTGAGGGCTTCATTATTCTGAAAGGTTCCCAAACCTCAGCTGTACCTGGGAGCCACCAGAGCCCCTGGGTTCATCTTCTATCCTGAGCAATCTTCATTCTTATTGTGCATGAAGGTAGAATTTTGGGTCCTAGGCTTTAGAGCTGAAGGGACCTAGGAGATTAATTAGTCTGTTCCTTTCATTTTACAGATGAGAACACTGAGGCGTAGAGAGGCAAAGGGATGTTCCAAGATCATTTGCCAAGTTTTTCCCCACCATATTAACAAAGCACATTCATATTTTATAAAGTTACTGATATTGGAAGGGTTCTAGGTTCCAACTACGAGTTACCTTCTTTCTTTCCCTCCCCTAATATTCTGGTTTAATTTATTCTGGCCTCCCTTTTTCAGAGGCTGGCTTTTGCTTTCTGGCATGGCTGCTTTTGACTTGATGGTTTGTTTAAGTTGCATTACCTGAATCCCTGAAGGATGTGGGAGGAGGGTATGGAGTTACATCTGTTGGGTGTAGTTTGGGTGCAGGTGGGTTACTTTTGTATGGGGGGTTTTGTCTGGTGCCTTCTATTGCCACTAATGTTGCATGATGGATAGAGTGGTGTAAGTTTGCCTTTTTGCAGGAAAAGATAACAGAAGTTGAGCTTCAGAAGGGCAAGGCTGACTTTTTAAAATTACCCCAATGTTGTCTCCTTCCCCTCCCCCTGGCATCATTAGGAGTCAGAGCCCAGTCTCCAGAAAGCTGACTGAAAGCTGTGAGTAGATAGTAAATGAACCTGTCTGAACCACCTGTCTCTGGCACTGTCTCCGGCAAAGCTGGCCATACTCACAGGGGATGCTCTTTGCTAGTTTCCTTAGGGAGGAGAAATATTTGTTTTCTTCCCCCTATCCTTGTTGAAGTTCTCAGTTGGGAAAGAGCAGAGATGCCTGGGAAGACAATAGGGAATGAGAGGCCAAAAAGCATTCCTAAAGAAAGTACAGAGTAGCCTATTTGTTTAGCTGTTTGCTTTAGATGGGACCAAATGAAGAATTACGATCTGGGTCTTTTTCTAAGTTTTAAATGTGTGGCTATATATAAATTGAGGCAGCCAAAAAAAAAAACACCATCAATTTGAATTTAGGGTGTAGGTCATATAGGGAAAGGATATGAATAAAAAATGGGAGTTCACTCTTGCGGTGGGTTTCCAATAGTTAGTAAACAAGGGTGGCCCAGGGGTGGAAAGTTAGCATCTATAGTACAATAGTATTTAAAAGCTTCTTGTCCCATTGGTCTGTCACTGTGTTAGCCATAGAACCATATGACTAGATAACAATAATAGAATAATAGAAGAGCTAGCATCAATGTAGTCCCTTAAGATTTGCAAGATACTTTTTATGTGTTATCTTATTTGATCCTCACAAATATCCTAAAAAGAAAGTGCTGTTATTCCCATTTTACAGATGAGAAAACTGAAACTCAGATGTTAAATATTTTGCCTAGAGTCATACAGCTAATAAAAATTAGAGGCAGGATTTGAACTCAATCTTTGTCATTCTAAACCCAACTTTACCCACCAAGTCACCAAAATGGTAGATATAAAAGAAAACAAGTAGTCGTTAAACTGAAAACTGAATCAGAGAAAGAGAATACTGTCATGTCTGCCTGCCAACTCAGCTACTACAGACAGCAGCAAGAACAATAGAAGAAGAGGAATATAACAAAAAGAAATAATTATTCACAAGAGAAATAGCCAAGAAGAGAAACAGACATAAAACTCATGGTCCCATATGGCTATATAAAAATGTGCAAAGTATGGATTATAAATATTGCGAGCTAGAGATGTTAATATGAAGATACTTATTATCTGTATGACGTTAGGTAAATCTCTAAAGTTCAGTTTTCTTATCTGTAAAATAGAAAAATTAATTCTTGTCATACCTACCTAATAATATTGTTGTGAGGCTTGTGGAAATATATCCACAGAGGCTTCAGTGATGCGCAAAAATATTTTTAAAATAATGTTATAAATGTCTAACTCTGAAGCCCTTTAGACACACCTGAATAAAAGAAGCCTTTGTTGTTTTGCAGTGTTTTCAACTATGCCCAACTCTTTGTGAGCACATTTGGGACTTTCTTGGCAAAGATAGTGGAGTGGTTTGCCATTTCCTTTTCCAGTTTATTTTGCAGGTGACTAAACTGAGGCAAATAGAATTAACTGATTTGCCCACAGTTACATTTCTAGGAAGTGTATGAGGCTAGATTTCAACTCAGGTCTTTCTGATATATCCACTGCAATCTTTGCTGCCAGGAAACAAGCCTTCGAAGTACTTAATCACATGCCAAAGAAACAATTCTTCCTGAAGTCCTTGGTCTCCTTATCAGAGACTTAATTATTTCTTAGACAACTAAATTCTAGGAGAGATTGCAATTCCTCCAAAACAAGATTATTAAAGACACTTTGTTTAGTTGAAGTAACTGAATTGGGAGCAGAAATATTTTTTATATCTTTGTTCACTTCCATCATATCTAAGGGAAAATCCTTATAGGAGAGTGTTTAAAGAGAGAATGTTCCCTCTTTTTATCATGGCTTTTTAATCAAGGAAGCTTCGTTGTTTTGTTTGTTCTAGTCCTGACTGTGTAGGAAGAGAAATCATCTCTCAGAGTCTGCTTTCAACATGAACATTTCCATAGCTCTGTTTGGAAAATCAAAAGCCCTGATCTAGACTTTGTAACTTGTTTTATCTTGCTGAAGGAAAGTTGTCTTTTGTTTCAAGGCCAATTCTAAAATTAGAAGTCAAAATGGTTTGGTCAGAGAGATTATGACAAGAAGAAGGGAATGTGGGAAACTGCACATTTAGATTTTTAAAGCAATCATAGATAATTTAAAAACCAGTCTTCAACAACCTTTGTGCCAATAAGCAGATTTTTTTTACACATTTTCAAACATGAGGGTGTACATAAAGCTCTTTGAACCCTTTTAAAATCATATGAATGCTGTTTAAAAATAAGTTTGATGTTTATGACAGAAATGTGGAAAATATATTTTATTCAAAAAATAACAGAATGATTAAAAGGAATTGTGTAATGTTGTTATATATGAAGAAGATTTTTCTTTTTGTTCTTCATGTGAGGAAATAGAACAATGTTCTTGGGAAACTTTGATAAAGATAAATGAAAGTAAAAAAAGAAGTGATTTGTAGGAATATACTACAGACCAGATTGCCAGAAGGAGAAAATAGATGAAGAGTTTGAGAAACGACAAATCTGTCAATAAGAGACAAATCTGTCTTTAGAGAAAGTAGTGATGAGGGATTTCAACTAGCTTGACATGCACTGGAGCTCTGCCTTTCAAAGACAGAAGTTAAAAAAACTGACAAGCTTTAATATCACATTCATCAAAAAGTGGAGGAATCAATGAAAAGAAAAAAAATTTTCTGGATCTGATTCTGACAAATGAGGAAGAACTGGTTGATGAAATAGAAATGAGAGTTTATTATTATATGGTTAATTAGGGTTTATAAAATCAACCAATAATTCAATAATCATTTAACAGGCATTTATACTCTACTGGGGATTGTCTTAGGCAGTGGTGATAATAACAACAACCAATCTTTATATGGAACTTCAGGTTCGCAAAGTGTTTTACAAATGCTGCCTCTTTTTGTCTTCTTAATTTGGAGGTAGTTATTATCATTATGCTTATTTTACAGATGAAGTTTTGGAGACTGAAGGAAGATCAATGATTTTCCAAGGATTATACATCTCATAAGTTCAAATTTGAAGCCAGAGTTGAATGTAAGACTTTCTAACTCTAGGTCCAGCATTTTGTTTTTCTATAGGAAAGCTTTTGCAATTCCTCTTAATTCCAGTGTCTTTCCTCTATTAATTAGTCCCTATTTTATCCTGTATATACCTTGTGTTATATGGATTTGTTTACCCGTTTCCTTCCTCATTAGATTATAAGTTCCTTGAGGTCAAGGAATACCTTTTGCCTCCTTGTATCCCCAGTGCTTAGCACAGTGCCTGGTACATAGCAAGTGCTTAATAAATGTTTATTGATAATCCATTAAATCCCCAGCTGCCTCTTTTGGATACAAAAGTTAAATCATCTCTGTCCTTTAATAGTTTTTGATTTACCTGAGCGAGGTACTATGCATCTATATAGCTAAAAACAAAGTAGATGTAAGATGATTGATTATGAAGGAGCTGGAGAACAGCAGGATCCGGAAAGACTTAATGTAGAAGTCATTGCTTGAGTTGAGTCTTGAAGGAAACTTTATAAGCAATGTTGAAGCACAGAGATGGGGCATAATATACTACTTAAGAAAAATAATAAGGCTAATACCATGTGTAGGAATAGATAAGTATCACACATATGTAATATAATGTGTATAGTACTGAAACTAATGTCCATAGGTAAAGGGAATATTGTAAATACTTTAAATGCCAAATAAAGTAGTGCGTATTGATCCTAGAGGTTATAGAGAGTTGCTGAAATTTATTGACTAGATGGGTGCCATAATCAGATATCTGTGCTTTTAAAAGATCGGTTAGAAACCTGTACAATGGATGGATTAATGAGAGATGGGAGTCAGAGAGAGTTAGGAGGTTATTGCAATAGTCCAAGTAGGAGGCGATAAACCCCTGAACTGAATTGAAAGAGAAGAAGTGCATAAATGGGAGACATTTTGTAAATTTGATAGAAAGAAAAAGATTAGAGGCATAGAAATAGAATAAGGAGAGGAGGATGATAGCAAGATTGTAAAGCTGGGTGACTAGAAAGATGATGCGACTCTTCACATAAATGGGAACATTCAGAAAATCCTTGGGTTAAGGGTAAAGATAGTGAGTTCTTTCTGGACAAATCGAATCTGCGATCTTTTAGAGACATTTTGTTGAAAATATCAAATGGCAATGTGGAACTAAAGTTCAAGAAAGAACCTAGGGGCTCAATATATAGACCTAGAATGATTCAACCATGAGATCTGAGACAGTTGGTGGCCCAATGGATAGAGTACTGGATCTGGAGTCAGGAAGACCTGAATTTAGATCTGCACACCAAAACTAGCAGTATGACCCATGTCAAACCCCCTAAATTATCTCTGCCTCAAAACTTCATCTGCAAAACAATGATAGGATAGTAATTGCACTCCTTTTGCAGGTTTGTTATGAGGACCAAATGAAATAATATTTATAAAAAGAAATTAGCACAGAGTAGGTGCCAAGTAAATGCTTGTTTCTTTCCTTTCACTTCTCAGTTTCATGAGGTTGCTAAGGGAGAAAAGGAGAAAAGAAAAGAGCTAATGGTATGAGAAATAAAACACAGGAGTTACTCTTCATTTTATAGACAAGGTTCAGGGAATTAAGCACTTTGCCCAGGGTCACACAGCCACCCAGGCTCCAGATTCCCAGCTCAACTTTCTTTCCATTTTACCATGTTAGATATACTCATTTGGATTGAGATCTTGACTGCCAGAGCTTGAATGACCAATGCTTGGGCTGGTTAAACAACACAGTGTAATGGAAAGCACTAATAGACCACCAACTTGCTTATGACTTTGGATGTCACTTAGTAACTTCTCTGACCACACTTCCCAGTTTGTAAAATTTGCTGATCCGCAACACAAGGTACTTTTAAGGATAAAGAAAAATAAAGAATATGAAAATGCTTTAGAGATAAAGCATCTTGTGTTATCTGCCAAGGAGCTTGTATGAGATTAGATGCTTCCGGGTACCTGAATAAGTGTTCTCAATATATCCTAGACTGTTCTGGGGACTATGATGTGATACAAAAAAATGAAAAAAATATTGTCCTTGACTTCCCAAGTCTAGAATAGCAAGAGAGGACTATGCCTTTCCATCTGACTTGTAGCTGAAACTTCCTCTATGTTTTGTTTTTTTTTTTGCCCCTTTTAGAACATCAGTTCCTTGAAAGAAGGGATTGCCTTGTCTTTCTGTTTGTATCCCCAGCACTTTGTATAGTACATGGCACAAAGTACTTAATAAATGCACATTCATTCATTCATCCAGAAGAGAAATCGCTTCATTTCATAAACAATTTCAGCCTGGTTGGGATTGATGGGTGGAACCTGGCAGCCTAAGGCCTGTTGGCCTTAGCTTGTTGGCCCCCTCATGGGGATAGGAGCAGGAGGCCTTTTTGTGAGCTGGAAGGCTCAGAAGCTATAAACCAGCTGTCAGCCACTTCTCTAACTTGCCTCCCTACCAGCCCAGGTGGGTGACCTTTAAGTCATCCGTGAAGATGGAGAGATGCTCACCAATCTCACTGGGGTGAGAAGGTCTGGCCTGGTTTGTACACATTCACGAAATGTGGATGCTCAAAGCACATAAATTCATTAGTAAATCAGAAAACTCACATGGCTATTTGAGTCTGATAAAAAGAATGACTTCCAGACCCATTTGTAATGCTCCAGATTCCCAAATTGCTTAGTTTGAGTAGGCTTAGTATTTAAAACCAATTTATTATTCAGAAAGCAGCTCAGAATATTACTCAGAAATGGATTTTAGGGGCTCATAAATACTATCTATAAATGTATCAGAACATAATGATATTATCAGCATACAGAATGAATATGCCAATTCACATGGAATTGAGTAATGGGCTTATAAAAGGAGAAAATAAAAGTGGACCCAGAATAGACCACCAAGGTTCCCTGCTGTGAATGGCCCATTGATTCAACAATGCCTCATCCAAAAGAATGAGCTCTTGATGATTGCTCAAATGTGCGTCACACTGAGGAGTCCTATTGTTGGATTACCATCATTAAGTGATTTGCTTAGCAGTAACTGTGGTCCATCACATCCGAATTTGTCGAGAAAGCTACAGAGCTTTCACCTGGCCAACATGCCCTGATCCGTGGCCAAAGCAATTTCCTTATTAAAAACCCAAACAAAAGAATTGTTTGCATGTAGTAGCTGGGCTATCAATTCTGCGTGAGCACACACATACAGAAATGGATATTGTAGCTGGGTACTGAATTATATATTTTAAAAATGTATTATTTCTTTTTTTTAAAATCTCTTATTGATACCTTTTTATTACATCACCTTCATTTCTCAATGTATTCCTTCTTCCTTCCCCAGATAACCATCTCATATAGAAAATATTAAAAAACAAGATGGGGATGGGGGGAAGGAGATGGAAGCATTTTGGTAAAACTATTCAATACTTCAGTCTCATCTGACGGTATATGTTTCACTCCATATCTATCAATCCCACCATCACTGAAAACCAGGGAAAGAGGTAGATTCTCATATCCCTTTCTCACATTCAAACTTGGTTATTATAATTAGATGATGCTCAGTTTTGATTAATTCTTGTTATCATTCTGAAAGGTGTCACACAGTGTTGGACTTAGAGTCAGCAAGGCATGAATTTAAATCATCCCACAAATGTTTACAGCTATATGGCTTTGGGCAGGTCACATAAGTTTTCTCAGCCTCAATTTTCACATCTGGGAAAGGGAGATAATATCACTTATGTCTCAGGACATCAAGTAAGGATCAAATGAGAGAATATATTTAATGTTCATTGTAAAAAGCAAATGTGCCAGTTATTATCATTTCCATTTATTACATTATACATAATTTAATTTGAAAAATCCTTAAATAATGCATTAACCTTATTTTAGGGTATTTTAGGAGCCCTTTATTAATTAATAAGATGGGGTTGCAAGATACAAGTCTTTAGTGCAGTTGGGATATGTGTATGGAAAGGAAAATTCAGTGCCTCTTTAGCTCATTGGGCACCTGGCTCTATGCCTACCAGCACTCAGAAACATAGCTGTTCTGTGTCAGGAGGACCAGGGCCACATTGCCACGTGAAATCATTTTTGAGTTTTCTTCCCTTTTCATCCTGTTTCAAAGTCACTCACACAACTAAGCTGAGGAGGTTCAATGGTTAGGGCCCCCATGACGCCTGTTCCAGTGTTTCATTGTTGAGCTCTGGGGCTTTTTTTCTTTATACGTTTTCTTTTCCATTGCTCAGTGTGCCTTTTCCAGCCTCTCTGGTCTTCCCCAGCACTTTTTTTTAAAGTACCTGTTATCTGGGCTCCCACAGTCAAGCTTTGAAAAAAAAAATCCTCACATGCATTTTTTCTGTAAGGTCTGCAGGAGGACCTATTTAAGCTTCCCTGAACTGATATTTGAAGGGGAAAATTGGGCAGTCGTGAGAACAATCAATTTTGAGAGCAGGGACCTGTTTTGATGGGTTTGTCTCTCTGCTTTTGAGGGCTGAGCTGTGGAGAGTGGGTGTGCCCACAGCATTAGTAGGTTCACCAGGAAACTTCCCGGGAGCTTTTTTCCTTTATCCAAACGGACCAGAGACTCTCTGGCACTAATCAAATACCATGACGAGGGGAAGCAGCTTGAGTACCTCTAGCTGAACCTTCGTAATTGATAGGAAAGCAGTATGGGAGCTAATCTTATAATTCCTGGGGAATGTGAGCTCCTGGGAAGAATGGCCCTCTATAAATGTAAAAGTACTGCATGATTAGAGACTCCCAGAGTACAGTACCTCAGCACTCTAGAAAGCTTGTCAAGAAGCAATCTGGCCTATCCTTAAGCAGAACATCACCTTCCCTGGACAAAATAAATTTTTACAGGTATTGCAGGCAGCAAATACACATACTTCCGAATTCAAGGGACTTGAAAATGGGTTCCAAGTGTGTTCATTGGGTTTTAGGGAGAGGGAAGTTAGAACTTTTATTTACTTTTATCTAAAAAAAGAAAAAAAAAACTTGAGTTTTACTGATATGTAATAAACAATGTCCCAAAAGCCCAAGTGCTGTTTTAAATATGCAACACCGAGACTTTAATAGTTTAAACCACACTAAGGCCCTGTATTCATCAATACTGACAATCTCATTCAGTTCATATGTCAATAGGTCATATGTCATGCATGGTAAAGAAGAGCTGGGAGGGAGGCAGGTGATTCTACAACATAGTAGATTTGATAAAAGTTATTTCATTCTTTCATTTGTCTTCAGAGGATCATGATATGCTGAGGATTTGCATGCTGAGTTAAATGGCTTTATGTCTTAAATTGCCAAGTTTTCATGAAACTAATCCTCACAAAATGTTTGCCAGTCAATCAACAAATATTTAATAAAGATGTAATATGTACTGTACTAACTTCTGAGGATAGGAGAAAGGGGAAATACCATGCTTCAGATGCTCACAGTCTCATAGGAGAGACAATACAGACAACTCTGTGCAACTATATACATGAGAATTGGGAGATTAAAAAGCAGAAAGGAGACATAGGGTTCTGCCTTGGGCCCCCTTCTCTTCTCTCTATATACTATTTCACTTAGTGATATCATCAGTTCCCATGGATTCAATTATCATCTCTATGCTGATGATTTTCAAATTGACATAGGTAGAGCTAACCTTTCTGCTGACCTCCAATCTTGAATCTTTAACTGCATAATATACATCTCAGAGGGGATGTCTTTTAGACATCTTAAATTCCACATGTCCCAAACTGAACTCATTATCTCTCCCTGAAAATCCCCCCTTTCCCTAACTTCCCTATTACCTTCGAGGATACCACCATACTCTCAATCACCCAGGCTCAAAACCTAGCTGTCTTCTCCAATTCCTCATTACCTTTCACTCCCAATATCCAATCTGTCACCAAAGCCTGTCAAGGCTTACAGAGATCCCTGCAAATAAACTATGGGTTGAGAATAACATTAATGAGAAGAAATAAGAACACAATCAAACAAGAGAATGGCAAAGCTGACACTTCTACTCATAGCAAAAGCTCTGTCAGTCGCATTATGAATCCATGATGATCTACTCATATCTGACAAAATCCACCAAAGAAGTTAAATGATCAGAAAGATTATTTGAAATATGGGTTTGCATGCTCTGTCACTAATGATTAACCTTATGCTAAGTGCATATTGTGCTCAGAAGAGTACTTAATGAAGCCATCACAATTAGTAAATCATTTAAAAACTAAGCTTTGGTTATTAAAAGTGATGTAGATGAATCTTTAAAAAATAGCTTGCAGTATTCTTTTTTAAATTGGAAATATAATTTTCAAGTCAACTTGAAATCCTTTAAATGAATAGCCTTATGAATGTATATATATATATATATATATATATATATATACATACATATATATGCACATATATAAATAGAGACAGAAGGTACAAACTGAAAACTTTTTAAATGAGGAGTGAATAATAATTATTAATAATAATAATACCTAACATTTATATAATATATATAACAACAATAAAATGTAAAAAACAGAGACCACACTGCTATAGAAAGCCAATTTTATTTATATTTTATTGATATTTCTTTCAACCATACAGCCTTCCATTTCTACCTACCCTGTGCAATATCTCCCAATAATCTCCCATAAATTCTTGTTCTTCTGTAATCATGACACTTCATTTCCCACTTCCTCTTTGTATAAACCATGCCCTGTGCCTGTAATATACCTCTTTTGGAATATCTCATTCCCTTTAAGAGCTCTATTCAAACACTACTTCCACTTGAAGCCTTTTTTCCTAATTCTGAAGCTGCTAATGCTTCCCTTGCACCAAGTCATTCTTGATTTATTTTGCATATAGGTACATGTTGAGTCCTCTCATAGAATGTAAGCACCTTGAAGATAGAGAAAGTTTCTTTATTTTGCTTTTCATTCTCAAGACCTAGTAGAGTGCCCATCACAGATTAAATGGATAATCAATATTTATTAATTGATTAATTAACATTCACTGTCAATCATTCTGAGGTCTGTTCTCACTTTCTCCTGGAATGGCAAGGATACTAGTAAAATACTGGAGTTATCCACTTTTCATCACTCATCCTTGCCATGGGACCAGCCCATGTACTTTTCTTTCTTTCTTTTTTTTTAAATTCCTATGTTCCTGATTCTTTATTGCTATTCTTCTTTGACATTCTTTATTTTACATTGCAGCCTGCTTATACGATCCTATGTCTCTCAATTGCCTTTTAGATATCACCCACCCTAGTATTCCAACATTATTATAATTAGCAAATTCATCTGATTCCTATTTAGTTTCCTATGGATTGGTCTTCCATTGAAATCCTACTGAGATGCCTCATAGTAGCATAGTCATGACACTGAGTTCTCAAAGGCTGACCAGAGGGGCATAAGGTCCTGTGTTTCCTCCAAATGAGAAGGTTCTGGATCTAAGTGTGGTGCTAAACACTCCATCATCAATACAGAAGCTTAGCTAATGTTCATTAGTTAAAAGCTGATTTTCAGGAGATTAACTTTTTCAGCCACCACAGGAAAAAATGAGCCCACTAAGCAAGAAAAAAAAATTAGCAAAAGGAGAGTCAACTTCACTTCTAAAAAGGTTGGTATGTCAGGGGGATTTTGGAGTGATCTATATGCAATGTACACAGTTGTCTTTCTGTTACAGCCAAGTAGTTATTATCTCTACTTCAGGTGACAGTTGGTTTTCCTCCTGGAATAGAAGATAAAGGTGACACAAGAGTGTTTCTCTTCTTTGGGGGTTATCAGTAAGAATAAGATGGTTCTTGAAAAATCGGAAAAAGTCTTCAATGTTAATATCAAAAAGGAAAAAGATTAGGCAAAGGGAATCCTGATCTGTGTAAGGTTAGAGTATGGGAGGATATGGCACCTAATGAGAAAGGGAAGAATTTTGGACACTGAGAGCTAAGGATGAGCTATTTCTACATAGAAGGAAAGTGGACCCATTGAGGAGGAAGCAATTACTTACCCTCTAGGAAATAATTATATAAATTATCAAGTGCTAAAAGGTGGAAAATTATTCAGTAAGATTTAGAGGAAGAAGAGATAAAAATAAGCAATGTTTATCTGCTCCCTGTTGAAAGATACTGAGATGGTGACTTGGTGTCCTGATAATAATACAAAGTTGTGCTGTCTTCCTGAAGTATGTGGCTAGGATACACTGTAGAACCTCTCAAGATTAATCAAACCGAATGAATGCTACCCACTTCTAGTGTTCACATAGTCTCAAAAGAAGCTGCTGGAAAAAAAAAACTTAGAAAGTAAACAGGCATTTTCATCATTGATGTTGAACAAAGGGAACAGATATAGGAGCAGCTAGGTGGTGCAGTGGATACAGCATCCACCTTGGAATCAGGAGGATCTGAGTTCAAATTCAGCTTCAGACACTTGACACTTCAATAGTTGTGTGATCATGGGCACATCACTTAATCCCAATTACCCGTCCCCACTTCCAAAAAACACAACCAAACCCCCCCCCCAAATGAAAAGAACAAATAAGTAGGCATATTCAGAAAGTGAATAGAGAATATACTGTCTGAGAAGAAATTCAGATTTTTGAACTACATTTTAAGGGAATTCCAAGATACTAACAATGGATTAAAAAGTACCTAAGAAGTCTCATTGAAGCAGTCAGGTAGCACAGTGGATAGGGCACTGGATCTAGGGTTCAATCTATTCTCAGACACTTGTTAGTTATATGATTCTAGGTAAATCCATTTAACCTTTGTCCTCCTTAATTGCTTCAACTGTAAGTAAAATATGGATGATAACAGCATCTACTTTGTAGGGTTGTTGTGAAGATCAAATGACATTATATTTGTCAAGTGCTTTGCAAATTTTAATGTGTTATATAAGTGCTAGCTATTATTATTACTATTATTATATCTTCCTAAAGTCCTATAAATTCAATTAAAATGGCTTGAGGTTGAAAAGTAAAGGGCAAGGAGAATACTGCTTCTATGTATGCAACATAGAAATAGCTAAAATAGACAGTTGATGACACAGTTGATGGAGTGCTGAGCCTAGAGTCAGGAAAACTCCTTTTCTTAAATTCAAATCTGGCCTGAGACATTTACTGGCTAGGCAAGTCACTTAACCCTGTTTGTCTCAGTTTCCTCATCTGTAAAATTAACTAGAGAAGAAAATGGCAAATCACTCTAGTACTTCCGCCAAGAAAATACCAAATTGGGTCATCTAGAGTAGGAGATGATTGAAACAACCAAATGACTGAACAACAATGAAAAGCAATGGAAATACCCAGGAATTCATAAGGATAAAAAAATAACCTGGCTGAATCATAACCTCTTTTCCATGCCTAATAGCAAGTATCATTTAGAGTTTAGAAACTGGTGAGGGAATACTTAAGTCAGAAATTCAGACCCTGAAGAAACTTAATGTCCCTTTTTACTCCCCCTGCCTTGGTTGCATTCCTTGAGCCATAAGATTTCTTCAAATTCCCTTTGAGCTGTACCTGTGAAGAAAATGGTCATCTATGGAAGAAGGTGAATTCCTGGACTCTGGGAAGTTTATAAATAATGAAGTTTCACAGGTTCCAACCAAGGTTGTGAGAATAGCCCCCATCTCTATGCAGTAAAATTTTAATCTGATTCACATTAATGAGGAAGAACAGGTTGCTAAAATGAAATTGATGAGAACCAAGAAGTTAAGGGAGAAATTATTCTAATCTTTAAGGTCAGATATGGGTTTAGCCCATCTCTTCTCCCATTCCTCTTCTCTCTTTTTTTTTCCTCAACTGATTATAATTCTCATATAACCTAATTAATAGATTTTAGAGCAAAGGCAAGAGATAATACATTGTTATTCTCAACATTTAATGCCTCAGAAAAGGAACAAGTGAAATTTCAATAATCAGAAGCAGAGATGGAATTTAGACTTTATCTAAAGGGGATTTTAGGAA
Source organism: Sminthopsis crassicaudata (assembly GCF_048593235.1). Classification (NCBI taxonomy): domain Eukaryota; kingdom Metazoa; phylum Chordata; class Mammalia; order Dasyuromorphia; family Dasyuridae; genus Sminthopsis; species Sminthopsis crassicaudata. The sequence goes on along the minus strand of NC_133618.1, from coordinate 480,173,152 downwards.
GACGTTATTGTGCAATTGTATCCTAAGGTGAGGAAGCCACTGGCAAAGAGCAAGAAGAACTGATTCTGGGATAAAAAATGATGGGAACCAACAAGATAGAGGAAGGATCACTTTATATTAGATTTATGTTAGAGAAGAGAATAAAACCCAGACAGTCATCCATGTCCTCTAGAATTTGGGAAATAAGATTTCAAATGTTCAGAGAAAGGATAGGATTCCATGTTCAAAAATTCTATAGGAGAAGGCAGTCCAGAAAAGGTGCGATGCTCTCAAGAATTAAACTGCAAAGCATAAAAGTACAGAATTCTAATGAGGGAAGAAAATGGGGAGTTGTATAAAAAGCCTGAGCAAATATGCAGAAAATTCTAACTTAAATTCAAATAAAAATGACAATATTAATAATATCAACAAACTGGTATTTATATAGTACTTTAAGATTTACAGAGCAAGTAACAAAGGTGAAATAAAGTTGGCCCAATCTTGTAAGAAAATAATCATGTGCCATAACACTCAGAATGAGCTCAGACTCTTGTGGAAAGCTTTCAAAAGGAGGTTTAGGTGTAATTCCTTCCTTCCCCCTTTATTGAGGGAAAAGAGAAGATGAGAAAAGGGATAGCACTATTTCTTTGGGTTGAATGGAACACTGATAGACACAGAAACAAAGACAAAGAGAGACAGAGAGAGAAAAGAGAGAGAGGAAAAAAGAGGAAGAGAAAGGGGGGAAGGAGAAGAAGAGGGAGGGAGAGAGAAAGAGAGAGGGGGAAGAAGGAAGAGAAAGAGGGAGGAAGGAAGAAAGAAAGATGGGGGGAGGAAAGGAGAAGAGAGATTCTGCTCAGTTCTCAGTTTGTTCCTGTTTTCTTTTCTAAGTATATTGGAGAGGACAGGACAAAAAATGGCTAAGATGGTGTTGATTGCCAACTGTGGAGATAGAGGGAAGGAGTTTAGATGACCTTGATGAGTTCAAATAACTAGACTGAGATGAACTACAGCCAAGGGTCTTGAAAGAAATGGCCAGTTTGATTTCCCAGCTATTGTCACAGATTTGTGAAAGATATGAGAAAAGAACAAGAAAAATACCTTTTGTGACTAGAGAAAGGAAAATGTCCTGATTTTATTTGAAAAGGCAAAAGAATCTACAAGCTATAGGCTTGTAGACTTTGCTTTGATTCCTGGAAAAGTTCTAGAATGTCTTATTAGAATAGTCATTAGTAAACATGGAGAAGTGTTCACAGTGTCAGTATACCTATATCAAGGATGGGGAATGGGGAGTCAATTGTTGTAGCAGCATAATAGAACAGATGGAATGGTGGACTGAGTCAGAAAGACATGGGTTTGAACCCTCACTCTAATACGTAGACTCTGGACAAAACTTTTCTGAACTCCAGATTCATCTATATAGTGGGGACAATGTATTGTTGTGTAAAACCTGAAAAGGAAAGTTCAGAGGCCTTAGAAATTATATTAACTCCTATAACTGTGGAAAAGATTTGTTTGATGCATATTTGAATGGGCTGTATCATCTATCTCAAATCATATAATGCATTACATATCAAGCAATTTGGAAACTTTATAAAATTAAAGAAATAACAGATGTAATAACATTAAAAAAACAAATTTTCTTTTATTATTTTTATTGTTTGGAGGGTTACATGTGTTCATCAATTTTTTATATATTTCCATGTGAGTCAGGTTGGGGAAGAAAAATCATAACAAAAGAGAAAAATCATGAGAAAGAATAAAAAAGATAAAAATTGTGTGAGTTGATCTACATTCAGTCTCCATAATTCTCTCTCAGGGTTCAGCTGACATTTTCTATCCAGACTTCATTTGGATTGTCTTGAATCACTGAATTGTTAAGAAGAATCAAGTCTATCATAGTTGATCATCAAGTAACCTTTATGTCACTATGCACAATGCTTACTTCATTTGGCAACAATTCATGGAAGTTTTTCCAGTTCGTCATTTTTAAAGAATAATATTAATTATAAAGAATAATACATAATATTCACATACCATAACTTATTCAGCCATTCCCCAACTGATGGGGCATCCACTTGTTTTCTAGTTCTCTGCCACCACAAAAAGAGATGCTGCAATTATTTTTGCAATGTGGATTCCTTTTCTTCTGTTATGATCCTTTTGAGCTAGATCAAAGAGTATACCAAGTTTGATAATCCTTTGGGCATAGTTCTAAATCACTCTCCACAATGGTTGGATAAGTTCTCAATTCCTCCAACAATGTCTCAGTGTCCCAGTTTTCTCATATCCCCTCCAATATTTATCTTTATCTTTTCCTATCATATGATGATTATTTTAAAAATATCCCTACACTGATAAATTGGGTGGGATGCTGTAGTTATATTTTACAATGCTTTAACATAGCATTTGACTATATTTCATGTTATCCATATGGAAAAAATGGAGAGATATTGAGTCTATTAATGGTGTTAGATACAAAAAAAAAGGCCACTAATTGTATATAAAGATTCCTGTGCTTCATAATGACTTAGAAAACCCTTAATTAATTAATTAATATTGTATTTGTTCTATTGTATTTTTATTTTGTTAATTGTTTCCCAATCACATTATAGTCTGGTCTAAGTTACAATCAGGAACATTGCAGACTGCAGTGTGCAAGGACACTTGTTTAATATCGCCAGACTAGTTGACAGTACAGATGAGTGGATTTGGATCTGGTTGAATGGCTAGACCCAATAATGTTCAATGTGGGTTTGATGAGATGTCTCTAGTAGAATGCCCTACATGTCAGTGCTATTTAACATTTTTTCCAAGTCTTAAATAAAGATGAAACGCATATTGATTCTGCACATGGTTTCAGGGTAAGAGAAGTAAGCTAGCATGTGAAATGACAGAATAAGGTCCAAAATGAAATCAAAAGACTAGACTATTGAGTTTGAGGGAATTAATAGGAATAAATGTAAATTCCTATACATGATTTCAAAGACTGTGAGGGAAACACAACTAGGCAGCAGTTTGGGGAAAAATAATCCAAGAATTTTAGTAAACCATAAGTATGATGTGGTTTTACAAAAAATTAATTCTATATTAGCACACATTGAGAGGTATGATGTCTAGAACTAGAGAAAAAGAGATGTATTATACCCTTCCTTAGTTAAATTGCATTTGGAACTTAGTATACAGTTTTGGTCAACCTTTTTTAAAGTTGGGCATTCATAGATTGTAAAGTCTCTATAAGAGAGCATCCATAAGGATGGAAAGCCTTACCAGCTATGCTGCAAGAGAAATGATCCAGGGAATTGTAAATATTTAGCCTAAAGAGTAGGAGGTTTAGGACGCTCTAAGAGCTGTCCTTAAGTATTTGAAGGGCCATCATGTGGGAGAGCTTTACATTCCACCAACTGTCTAAGTAAGCCATTTGCCATCTGCCTTACCATGACCAATCTGCTTCCCCTCACCTGGACTCCTCAGGACTACCTCCCAAAAACCCATACCTTTAATACATAGGGAAGTTAATCTCTGTCTTATTGTTGAGCCATTTTGACCAGGGACTGAATGCATATTTATTTAAACCATTATCTGCTATTCCAACCTCCAGTTAGATTCACATCTAACTTTTCTGTCATCTACCTAGGTCACCCAAGTGAGACCATAACCCAAGAGTTGTCAGCATAAAGTGAAGAAAGTAATAGTTCTTAATGTAGTCAATTCTACTTAAATGAACAATTAGAGAATGCTGAACGTATGTCACTGTCTCCTAAATTATTTTAAGATGAAATTTCAAATAAAAATGATTGAAGACACTGGAGATAATGAATTTGAAGATAGGGATCCTGGATTCAAATCTTATGCTTAATAAAAAAAATGGTAAATCTTTTCCTCTGTCTAATTTCATTTATGGAATGAAAAAAAAACTTTTAGCTAGGAGATCTCTACACTCTCTTTTAGCACTATTGTTCTCAGACTCGTTATGTCATATTTCTACCAGATCTTTTTACTATACAGTAGAAATGAGTATCCTTGTCTCATAGTAAGTAAGAATGAATTGATTAAAGGGATTATAGGATATGAAGATAAGAAATGGTCTTAGTTCAGAGAATAAGAGTAAATTCAGAAAGACAAGTTCATCTGAATTTGGAATACAGCTCACCTATAATAGATGAATATTTGCCTCCCAGCTTGTGTACATTTAATGAGTTGCTTTGGCTTTCTTCTGACTCCTCCTGTGTTTTTCCTTCTTTTTTTTTTTTTAATTTATCCATGTCAAAATCATTTATCCTTTCTTCAGTGAGAACCAATCTGTCTATATTCTCAAAGCCCTGAGCCTTGGAAAACCTGAGTATACTCCTAGATTTAAAATTTGACAATGTTTTTGAATTCTTAGTGAATTTTCTCTGACCTTAAAACTTGTATGAAGAAGCAAAAAAAATCAGCCCAATGGAAAGATACCAGACAAGGCTGATTTGAAAAGACTGAGTTTTCTTTCTACTAATGGGACAAGTGGACTGTGAGTTGAGAATTGAAAAGGAAGAATTTACATAGAGAATAGAAGAGATGATATTTCATACAAACAGACTTACCACTTAGCTTGCCAGTGAGTATAATTAAAAGATGGAAAACCCAAGTCATTTATTTTTATACAGTAGCTTTTAAAAACACATTTGTTAGAAACTACTTACATCCTCTCTCTCGCTCCATTCCTTTATGGAAAAACACTTGAAGTTTATGCTCAGCCTCCAGTAATGATGCAGATTCATTAAACAAACACAGAGGTTTAAGACACGAATGAGGGTGACAACTGGCACTTCTGTATTAACAAAAAGTAATAAACATAACTGTTCCAGCGATAACAACCTGAGAGTAAAGCACTTGCCCTGTGGAGGTAAATTACTTAAGTTAATTTAGTTGATATAAAATAGTGCTCTGTAAAGAATTAGTCAGTCCATTATCTCAGTGCTCAGTGTTTTGGTATTTTGCAAATATTCATATATATATATAGAGAGATATAGATATAGATATAGATAGATATATAGATATATATACACACATACATACATGAATACATATACGTATATGTGCTTTGTATATGTATATGTGAGTGAATAAATATACAGTAAATTTCATTAAAGTCATAAAATCTTTTCCCATGTCTCCAGTTTGAGAAGCTATGAGTGATTTTCCTATTAATTAAAGAGATTTTATATCTAACAGACATTTCAGGATATCACATACCACATCACCCAGTATTTATTAATCACCTCCTGTGGGCTAAGTGCTAGAAATAAAATACAAAGAATGAAACAATGTCTGCTCCTTTTAAAATATATTTTCCAATTAATAAGCATTTATTTTACATCTCTTCTATATCCAGAAAAAAATAAAACCCTTATAGCAAACATGTATTTTTGCAAAACACATTCCTATATTTACCATGTCCCAAATACGTATATCTGGTTCTGGATCTTGAGTCCCTAATCTTTCTGTCAGGAAAAACAGAATTCTTTATCACTGGTCTCCTCATATCATTGTGTTGATTATAGTTCTTATGTCTTTTCAAATTGTCTGTTATTATAATATTATTACATAAAATTGAGCTCAGTTTTGTTCACTTCATTTTAGACAATGCGTACTCTAAAAGAGCTTACATTCTACCTAAGGTCAAAAGGAGGAAGGCCTTCTGAATATTCTCCATTAAGTTATGAGTATAGGTAATAAAGTTGGGTTCAGATTGGTGAGTGGGAGATCCAGGCAGGAGTAATGCAAGAAGGATCTGCTCCAAAGGCCATAATTAGCAATTTTTGAGTTATGGTTTCAGATTTAACACTTCTAACCCTTCATTGTTCCAATTTCTTTTCATGATTTCCCTTGAAATTTTTTTTTAACCATTTTTGCTTCTGTGTGAAATTTTTGTTGGTATTTTTTCCAGTTGTATAACTGGAAATTCCTTTAGGTGTTTGAGTGTTATGATGTTGAATAAATTAATTTAGATAATATTTTCATTTTAGTATATTGATTTGCTATACCCATCAACAATGATTATTTTTCTAATATTTAGGTCTGTCCTTATTTCTGCGAACAGGGGTTTGTAGTTATAGTTTTATAGTTCTTGTGTGTATCTTGGTAGAATATTTTACACATATTAGTTATTTTAAATCAAATTTTTCTCTCTTCCTGCTCTATTTTACTGGTGCTACATTGAAATGCTAATGATTTATAAGGATTTATTTTATATTCTGCAAGTTTCCTGAAATTATTATTTCATTTAATTTTTAGTTGAATCTTTAGGATCTTTAAATGCACCATAGTTTCATCTGCAAAAAAGTGATACTTTGGTTTCTTCTTTGGCTATGCTTTTTCATTTTAAAAAATCTTATCATGACATCCAAGATTTCTATGTATAATATTATATTAAATAAAAATGGTGATAATAGAAATTTTTATTGGATTTTATTGGAAAGGATTCTTGTCTATTTCTGTTACATATAATGGTAGAGGAGATCTTGGTAAATAAACTGAAACACAGACAAGTTAAGGGACTTTCCTGATGTTGCTCACCAAGTAAATGGTACAACTATGATTTGAATTAAGCTCATCTGGGCACCAACATTATTACTCTTTCTCAGACTTCTACGGCTCCTCTAGAAAACTGAGAATTAAAGACTTGCTTGAGATTTAGGAATCATAGGATTGAAAGTTAAGAGTTGGAAGGGATGAGACAGCAAGGTAGAGCGGTAGATAGTTAGTTGCCTCTTCATTTTTCAATGGGCTACACTCCTTTGGATTTCTAGATAAAATCCCAATGAACCATCATGGTCTTGCAGGAGCTGTTAGATTACATCACCCTTGATAATCCACACCCCATCAATATCCTCTTCACTTGGTACCTTTCTGAATGCAAAGTGGAGAGCTCCACCCAGAACTTTCATTTAAGGAGGTATCCACTTATCCAAGTATCCAGATATCCAGACCAAAACATCTATGTCTCACCTGTCTGTATTCCTTTGGATCACTCCATGATGCCGTCAGGAACCTCATTCTTCCTTCTCCTATTCCCACATACTTTTTAGCTTCCTTTTATGTGTTGTAACTTACAACAGATTGTAAACTACATGTCCTCTAACAGAAGCCTCTATCAATCATCATTTATTAATCACCTACTATGTTCCAAGGATCAGAGTAGAGACATCAGTGGCCATCTATCCATCCAGTTAACCAAGATTGGATTAAATATTTATTCTGGTGGCCAAAAGTCCAAAGGTGCTTCATACATCATGGATTTCACCTCTAAGCTTTAGAACTGACTGTCTTCATGTTGGGACTTCCCTTCATCCTCATCTTTGCCTATCAAAAACTTTTGTTTCCTTCATACCTAGATTCAAATTCCACCTTCTATTTAGGTACCCTTAACTTGAAGATCATAAGCTATGAAAGAGACAAAGACAGAGAGATAGGGAGGGAGAGAAACAGAGAGACAGGGATGAGCAGGAAAAAAAATAAAGAGAGGAAGGAAGGAAGGAAGGAAGGAAGGAAGGAAGGAAGGAAGGAAGGAAGGAAGGAAGGAAGGAAGGAAGGAAGGAAGGAAGGAAGGAAGGAAGGAAGGGAGGGAGGAAGGAAGGAAGGAAGGAAGGAAGGAAGGAAGGAAGGAAGGAAGGGAGAAAGGAAGGAAGGAAGGAAGGAAGGGAGAAAGGAAGGAAGGAAGGAAGGAAGGAAGGGAGAAAGGAAGGGAGGAAGGAAGGAAGGGAGAAAGGAAGGAAGGAAGGAAGGAAGGAGGGAGGGAGGGAAGGAGGGAAGGAAGGAGGGAGGGAGGGAAGGAGGGAAGGAAGGAAGGAAGGAAGGAAGGAAGGAAGGAAGGAAGGAAGGAAGGAAGGAAGGAAGGAAGGAAGGAAGGAGGGAAGGAGGGAAGGAGGGAAGGAGGGAAGGAGGGAGGGAGGGAAGGAGGGAAGGAAGAAAGGAGGGAAGGAAGGAAGGAAGGAAGGAAGGAAGGAAGGAAGGAAGGAAGGAAGGAAGGAAGGAAGGAGGGAAGGAGGGAAGGAGGGAAGGAGGGAAGGAGGGAGGGAGGGAAGGAGGGAAGGAAGGAAGGAAGGAAGGAAGGAAGGAAGGAAGGAAGGAAGGAAGGAAGGAAGGAGGGAAGGAGGGAAGGAGGGAAGGAGGGAAGGAGGGAAGGAGGGAAGGAGGGAAGGAGGGAAGGAGGGAAGGAGGGAAGGAGGGAAGGAGGGAAGGAAGGAAGGAAGGAAGGAAGGAAGGAAGGAAGGAAGGAAGGAAGGAAGGAAGAAAGGAAGAGTTCCTTTTTCATATTTGTGTACCCAGTGCTTACTACAGTCCCCGGTATATTATAGTAGGCCTTAATAAATGTTTATTGATTAGTTTACCAAAGGGTTTGGGAGGGACAAAAAGACTATTATGAGCAAAGTTCAAAAAGGAGAGTAGGTTGCTGCTGATGGAGACATTCTTCAGATTCTCCTATTTTCTGATGACATTATGCTAATTGCATAAAGCCCTAAAACATTACATGGATTTTTTAATGAGATTCAAAAATTAAAAGAGAGCAGTGTTAGCGTCCACATAGGAAAAACAAAGTGGATACAGGATGAATGTTGACCTAATTTTGACATGCAATTAAATGGATACATATTTGATTGATTCATCAACACCTTCATCTTTGATTTATTATCTATTTGTAGATACAAATAGATAATAAGCTAGATCCTGAATTGAACAGAAAGAAGAGAATAGTTCAGATTGTATTTGGGAATGTGTATAGTAGTTTCAGTAATTGTGAGTTGACCCCTGCTGCCAAAATCCATTAAAAAAAAAAAACAGCAATAGACTCCCCATTGTGTTATATGCCTGTGAAGCATGGAACACCATAATCTCAGAACAGTTGAAATTTCAGGTGACCCAAAAGCCAAAAGGCAATGGGGAAAAATGTACACTGACATTGCAAAAAAACAAAACAAAACAAAACAAAAAAACCCCAAAAAACAAACAAACTTTTAAAGTCTTAAAAATTCTAATTAATGCCATGACCAATCACAATTCTAGAGGATCAAAGATGAAGTATGTTTTTTACTTAAAGAGATGTGATAGACTCAAGGAATGGGATGAAGAGTATATTTTTGTATATGGCTAATTAGGAATTTGTTTCGCTTGAATATTAATATTTGTTATAAAGACTTTCTTTTTTGCCAATGGGGAGAACATGGGAGGAAACAATTTTTTGTTAGTTAAAATGATTTTTTTAAAGATAAATTTATGTTGGCTATAAATAGACCATAATATATAACTAATAATGAGTTGTGAACACAAAATGGCACAAGAGATGTTGCTAAATAAATGTTTCCTTGTCAAAGAAGGGCATGGGCCAGTTCTGTAATGAAAACAAGAGATAATAGAGTAATAGACAGACAGCTAGGGTATGGCACAACATATTAAAATAAACTAAGGAAGACTTCTAGTATATTTCTTCTATGGAGGACTGACAGAAAGACATGAAAGAGGACTCCACAAATAGGGCATAGGTTTCTTTTTACCTTTACCTGTAAAAAAGAATATCCATGCCAGCAAGATAATAGGTTTAATGAAAAATTAATAACATAGATATTTGCATAGATTTTTTTGTTTTACTTTTGCCTTTTGTATTTCATACCCAAATCATTTCCCAATGCCCTTTCTCCCACTGATCTTTATTTAGCATCTTCTATGTGCCAGACATTGTGATAGGCATTAGAAATATACAAAAAATCCCTTATGTAAAAGAAATTATATTCTGTAACATTAAATTGATAGAGATAAAATTGTTTAGTTATATCTTCATTAATGGGCAACCACCTCAATTCCAGGTTTTTTCTATCATACAACAAAAATTACTGCTATTAATATTTTGATACATGTAGACATTCCTTTATGCCTTTTGCCCTTTTGTAATATATGCATAATAATTATAGTGTTTTTAGCTTCACAAAACGTTTATGCATTATTTCATTTGCTCCTAACAACACCTTTGTGAATTAGGGTCTGCCTCTATTATGCATATAGGGAATCTAAAGCATATTAAACTTAAGACATTTGTCTGAGACCAAATAAATAATACATTAAAGGTAGAATTTTGACCCAGGTTTTCCTGTTTCTAAACCCATTATTATATTCTCTATGCCACAGCTCACACAATAGATTGATGCAATTAGGAGGCTATTGTCTCTAAAGGAAGTAGTGAGAGATTATGCTGTTTTAGTAGTAGTGTGGATGGAAAGAAAGGTCTAGATAAGATAGAGTTCATGAAGGTAGAATTGATGATTAATTGCTAATGAAAGCAGTGGAATTAAAAATGATTCTGAGCAAGGGTTTAAACCTGAGTAAGATATAATACTAAAATGATAGAAATAAGTTTAAGTGAAGGGCACTGGGAGAAGATTGGGGAGGGGAAATAAAGAGGAAATGGTAAGTTTTATTTTAGATACATTGAAAGTTCTATGTCTTCAGGGGGTTGGTCAATAATTATCCCATCCTATATTACTAATCAGAGCTCTCCTATACTTAGTCAGCAAAGAGATAAACATCTATGCTTAAATTACATTAATCTTTTCTTGGATTTAAGTTAACTGAAGCTTTCCCAGCCTCTCCTGAGCTTCCTCTCAAAAAATCCCTTTAATGATTTCAGATAGGCAACTATGGAGAGAATCCATATCTGCTTTGATTCACCTAAGAAGAAGAGACTTGGGTATTAGTGGTGTTGAAACAGTCTAGATCAGCCTAGTGATTCTATAGTAATAAAAATAACCATGAACATTTCTGAAGTGTTTTAAAGTTTAGAAACACTTTATATACATTAGCTCACTTGTACTTCATAGTAACCCATGGATAGAATTAAAGTATTATTATCCCTATTTTATAGATGAAGAAAAAGTAACTGCTCCAAATTAGCACCACTAGCATTTGTCAGAGCCAAAATTTTTATCTAATCCATCTCTTTAGAACCAACAAAGTTTATAAAGTATTTTATAGGTGCCATCTAAACTTCAGCTACTTAATTTTGATATTAATTAATATTGAGAGGAACATGGTATATTGAATAGTGAGCCATCCTTGAAGTCAAGAAGACTTTGGTTCCAATCATGTTTTTGACATATACTGACTGACTGTGGGCGTATCACTTAATTTCTCAGTGCTCCTGATAAGAATGCTGTAAATTATAAACAAATTGTGAATCTACAGTGGCAGAAGTTTTCACACTGCCAGTTCCCTATAACAATGAGATCACAGTCCTTGTCCTCTCCCCAAAACTAAATGAGTGAAAAATAACAACAATAACAATATAATTATTACATAAAATTACAATACATTAATTTGTAATATTTAACAATAATGGTGGGGTAAGCGAGGTAGAGCAGTGGATAGAGTGCCAGACTTGGAGTCTGAAAGACTCATCTTCCTAAATTCAAATCTGGCCTCCAGATGCAAGCCATTTAACTCTGTTTTCTTATCTGTAAAAGGAGTTGGAAGAGGACTGTCTTTGCCCAGAAAACCCAAAGTATTATCATGAAGAATCAGACATCACTGAAAAATGACTCAACAATTCAAAAATAATAATAGTGGTGATAGTGGAGTGATGCTGCTCCTGCTGCTGCTGACAACAGCTCCAAACATAGTGTTCTTTCCACCATACTAGCTCGGTAAGATAAATCACAAACCAGAAAGTAAACAGTGGATGATAGTATTTTGCTTTCTATTATGCTCTTCAATATTAAATTTGAGGCTAAATTCCAGAGGATGGTTGATTGGAGTCATTACTATGAATATTAATAAACATATTTGGGTTTAAAATGTAAAATATGAGTCAAAATTATTAAATAATTAATTATGCAGGTGTTCTGTCCAGCTACCCTATATTTAAATCCTATTAACACCATGCCTACATAAGGAGGATTTAATTCTTAAACATTATCTTCGCATAGTAGAGGCTGAAATAATGTCCTCCAATCACTTCTCATTGTGAAAATATATTAATGCATTTTTGTCCCTTTGGGGAAAAAAGAGTGAAGATAGATCTAATTGCATCAAATATAGATCATCCTGTTTTCTTTGCTAAGAAAAACAGAATCACAATACAACAAGCCAGTGTGGGTGGCTAGAAGCAACTCAAGTAGTTTTGTGAACCAGTAAATAGCAGTAATAGTAAAACCTGTATGCAAAGAATACAGGAGATAGAAGATGCAAGTCTTGTATTGTGCCTGGAATGACATAAGCACTTAAATGCTTGTTGATTGATTTTTTTTTTGTTTGTTTGTTTGTTTGTTTTTGTTGTTGTTTGTTTGGTTGGTTGGTTTTTTTGACTGATGGATTGATTGGCAGAACATAAGGCCTACAAACAAAAGAATAGAGATGGGGAAGCATTATGGCATGATGTGGTATCAAGAATTTAGGCTTAGAAGTTAAGAGACCTGGATTCAATTCCAAATTTTTCCACTAATTTGTCCTGTGACCTCAGGGATTCCTGTTTCCTTTCTCGGTCTTAATTTCTAAAAAATGTAAAATAAAATTAACTAAATGATTTTGCAGGTCCCTTCCAACTTTAAATTTTTACAGTTCTATGATTTTCTTTACAGAAAGCTACATGGATTATTATAAAAGTAAATGAAATTCTTTTAACATTCTACTGCCCTTTAGAAAACTGCTGAAGATGATAAGCTAGTGACTTCTTTCTTGTACTGGGAATCCAGATGATTTTTTTTTTTAAGCTGCAGTTCTATTTTAGATTAGTACAAATTTCTATAATTCTCCACTTGATCCTTTTCTTAAACACCCAAACTCCTTTATAACCTGCCTTGCCCTCCTCTGCCTCCCAACCTTTTCAGTGTCCTCATGTCACTCTTGCCTCCATGTAATTAATCTATAACCCAGTAACTGTTCGTTTTCCATTTTCCAAACTCCAAGCATTTGCACTAGTTTTTCCTTATGTCTGGAATTCTCTCTCTTCATCTTTACCTTCTCCCTCCTCTAGCTTCAAATCCCAGCTAAAATATTGTCCTCTACAAGATAACTATACTGATGTTCCTTAATGCTAGAATTTTTCCTCTATTAATTATCACTAGTTTATCTTCTATGTAATTTGATTATAGTTTTTTATATATATACTTATTATGGAGTTTCTTGAAAGCTGGGAGTGTTTTTTATCTTCCTGTTTTTTTTCTTACCTAGTCTTAATCACTAATTGGATGGTTGCCTCAGTCAAACTGAGACTTAAAGACCTTATTAAAGATCTCTTAAAAAGGCCAAGGTCTCCCACTGCATCTCCAGTCATCCTGATATTTATCTGAACCCTGGACCCAGAGGGTCTGGATGGGAATGTGAGGCAGGTGACCTTACCCAGCCCTCCCTCACTTAAATCCAATTCATTTGCATGTCATGGTATCACTTTCCTGATGTTATGGTACTCTTTGAGAATGAAGGACAAACAATAACAATAACAACAACAAAAACAACAACAATATTTCCAATATTTATCATAATGCATGGCACTTGGTGGACCCTTAGTTAATGCTTATTGACTGATTTGACCCTTTTCTTCCAAGATTTTCTTTTAACTAATAAGTTAAACCAATGATTTGACTTAGAGAATTAGATTCCAAAATTTTATTAACATTTTTTTTACCCACTCCACCTGTCACTCCTTCCCCTTCTCTAGTAGTATTTTTATTAACCTACTCCACCCCACTACCTTATCTTCTATCAATCCTTCTCCCTTTCTCTTACCTTTTGCCCTAGTGTTTCTGTTCCCCTTCTATCCTGTCCCTCCCTTTTCCTCTTTCTCTCCTACTTCTTTAGAGGGTTAGATAAATGTCTGTACCCAACTAAATGATTAAGTTATTCCCTCTTAACAGACAAAACTGATGATATCAAACTTCAGATAATGCTCACCCCCCCTCCCTTCTTGCCCTCAATTGTAATAGGTCTTCTGTACTTTTTCATGTGAATTGGTTTTCCCATTATATATCCCTTTTCCTCTTTTTCCAGTCCAGTCCTTTTTCTACTCCTTAATGTCTTATCACATCAAGCATTTACAACCTCACCCTCAGTCCTTGTAATACTCCCCTCTGTCTGCCCCACTGACAGATACAGTTCTCAAGAGTTACAGATATCATTTTCCCATCTAGGGATATAAACAGTTTAACCTTTAAATAATATATATATATATATATATATACATTATATAATATATTTATAATAATAATATAATTATATAATTATGATATTAATTATATATATATATATATATATATATATATATATATTTCCCCCTGTTTACCTTTCTATGCTTCTCTTGAGTCCTATGTTTGTAGATTGAATTTTCTGTTTAGCTCTTTTTTTTTGTCTTTTTTTTTTCCAATAGAAATGACTGAAAGTCTCTTAGTTGATTTAAGCTCCATTGCCTCTCCTGAAAGAGAATGATGAATCTTTCTGGGTAATTAATTCTTGGTCGCAACCCCAGGTACTTCGTCTTCCAGAATATGGTATCCCAGGCCCTTCAATCATTTACTTTAGAAGCCACCAGATCCTTGGTAATCCTGACTATTGCTCTTTGATATTTGCATTGTTTTTGTCTGGAAGTTTGCATGATTTTTTCATTGAGATTGTAGTTTTAGAGTTTTGCAATTATGTTCCTTGGGGTTTTCATTATGGGATCTTTCTGAAGGTGATCAGTGGATTCTTTCAATTGATATTTCCCCCTCTATTTCTAGAATATTAGAGCTATTTTCCTTAATAATGTCTTGTAGATTACTATCCAGGCTCTTTTTTAAATTATGGCTTTCACATAGGCTAATGATTTTTAAACTGTCTCTTCTGTATCTATTTTCCAGATTGACTGTTTTGCCAATGCGATATTTCACATTTTCTTCCATTTTTTAATTCTTTATAGTTTATTTGATTGATTCTTGCTGTCTCACAAAGTCATTACTTTCCATTTGCCCTGTTCTGTTTTTTAATGTTTGATTTTCTTTACTTAACTTTTGTATCTCTTTTTACATTTGGTTAATTCTACTGTCTAAGGAATTGTTTTCTTTGGACAATTTTTTTCTTTACAAGCTGTTGATTCTCTCATGCATTCTTCTCATTTACTTTCTCATTTTTTTCTTCTACTTCTCTTATTTGCCTTTTAAAGATTTTAATGAGCATTCCAAGAAGGCTCTTTGGTCTTAAGACCAATTCATATCACTCTTTGAGATTTCTTCTATGGACATTTTTGTGCTCATGTGAATTTGTGTTTTGGTCTTCTTTGTCACCATAGTGGCTTTCAAGGTTCTTTTTTGGTTCTTGCTCATTTTCTTTCCTTTTGATATTTCCTCTTTTTTTTTTTTTTTTTACTTTTATGTTTGACCTGTCCTCCTGAGGTAAAACGTGGGTTGTCCCAAGCTTTCTTCACTGCTCTGAACCTTGGCTTTGAGCATAAGGGTCCCTTGTGTTTGCAGGAGCTAGCTTTATCTGCTCTTTCCAGGAAACAGTCTTGTTTCTCAGAGTTTTCCTTCTTAGCTGGGACTGGAAGCTGCCCCACTGATTTGCTTTAATGAGCCAGGACTGAGGGTCTTGATTGCTGATTTGCTGTGACTAAGACCCTCTCATTGGCTTTCCCTGAGTCATCTGAGTTGGGCTAAATACCCTTTTCACTCCAGTGAGACTGACCCTTCTTGAAGTTTTTCCAGTCTAAATTGAGCTGAAGAGTGGTTTCATTCTATCATACTCTGTTTAGAGGCTTGGTTTTATGTGGTTTCAAAGAAAAGTGGGAGAGCTGAAGCAGCTTCCTGATTTTACTATGCCAACTTGTCTCTATCTCATTGAGTTGAATTCCAGAATTTTGAGGAATAAAATCCTTGGAATGACAAGTGTCTTCATGAAAGGGATTCTCTATAAAAAGTTTTTTTTATAATTTTGTTCATATAGTTCTTGGATTTGTTTGAGAAGGTACACTCCCAGGTATTTTATGTTGGCTAGATAAATAGATTTATAGAGCAAATTTACATATATGCATATAACATATTTGTGTCTAATAGTAGCCATCTCTAAGTTGGGGGGTAGAAGAAAGAAGAAAAAGGGAAAAAAGAAAGTTACATAATAACTTTATTATATATGCTATTTTTTATAATTTTTCTTCTTTTTTAAGTTTTTTTTTAGCTTATACATGTATATATATTTTTTAAAATGTATATTCGTATAAGTCAAGTTGGGAAAGAAAAATCAGAACAAAAGGGAAAAAAAAGAAAAAAAGTGAAAACAAATATTTACATTCAGTATCCATAGTTCTCTTGCTGGATGAGGATGCCATTTTCCATCCAAAGTTTATTAGAATTCCCTTGGATCACTGAATTGCTGAGAAGAATTAAGTCTATCATAGTTGATCATCACACAATCTTGCTGTTGCTGTCTACAATGTTTTCCTGGTAATGTTTACTTCATTCAGCATTCAGTTTACTATATATTTCAAAAGAATAGCAAGTTGTACATAATAGATTTGTAATTTCATGTGCAATCCTTTTTTTTAAATTATTCCACTATGTTATGTAAATGCTTGCTTTATTTCTTAAGTTCAGAATAAAATAAATTTAATTAAAAAAATAAAGGAGTACTGGGGGCTCTTTTGCAAAAAGTGATATGAGATAATGTATGATAGCAATTCTACTTTCCTACTTCAATAGGGATCCAGTTAATGATCCTTCCTGAAGTTGGGAAGTGAATGCATGTTGCTAGAATTCTATCAACATTCTAATCTCACCTGAGTCCCTGTTTGGGATGTGTGATACAATGAAACTCTCCCTCTCATGTCTAACTCTTCCAAGATGATACAGCTGAATGAATGCCAATCTAGTAGCAAAATCAATGGACTCATACTCAGAAAGATATAGTAATGGTCATATAGCCACTGATACACAGAATGTCAAAAATGGAAAGAACCTGAGACAGTAGCATATCCAACCCATTTATGCTGTAGATGAAGGAACTGAGGCTCAGAAAGGGAATGGCCAACCTAGAGTTCTGGAAAGTTGCAGAATGTAGGGAAAGGAAGCACCAGCTAGTTCATCTTGAACAAGCCACTTACCTTTACTTGTTTAAAATTTCCTCAATCATAAAATCAGAGTGATAATAGCAGTAGTCCTTCACAATGGTGTTGTGAAGATCTATGATAGCCTTTTACTATCAGGTTTATTTTACCCCTATCTCTGTGTATGCTTCTGGCACCCTGACATCTTTATTATTTCCTCTATACAATATTCTATCTTTTGTCTTCATTTCTACTTTATGTCTCCATATCTTTCAGAAGCTATTCCTTCTGCTATATTCTTCCTCAATTCTATCTCTTAGAATCTCTATAATTCCATTCAAGGCTCAGCTAAAGAGCTTTCCTTAATTCCCCAGTCATTGGTGTAGCTTACCTTCAATCCCTTTGTATTAGTTCAAAAAATGTTTGCATTTATCCAAATAGATATTCCACTCTTCCCACATATACTCTCCTTGCCCAGAAGAATGTTAACTCCTTGAGGACAGAGAGTGTTTGTCTCATTTGTAGTCTGGAGGAGAGAGCAAACAATTATTCCCAAACCCTCCATTAAAAGTGTTTCGAGATCAGACAATTCTTTATTTCCCATGAGTTTGTTCTCCTTGGACCAGACTCTATATTCTTCCCCCTTTGACCTCCCAGATGGGTATCTTGTGTGTTATCTTCCCCCTTTAAACTATAAACTCTTTAAGGTCAAGAACTATCTTTATTTTTCATAATTATATCCCCAACACTTAATACTGTGCCTGACACTTAGTAGGAGCCTGATAAATATTTATTGACTGACTACTTTAGAGGTCACACCATCCAAACCTCTTATTTTCCAGATAAGGAAGCTAAAGTACAGCTTTATAGTATATCATATAGTATTTATCGGAGTAAACTTTAAAGACAGGTCCTCTGATTCCAATTTAGTGCTTTTTCCATTATACCAAAGTACTCTGGTATAATTTGCTAACTTTAAAGTCATATAATGTCAATTTCAATATATTGTCAATATAAGTCAATGTCAATATATTTGTTAAATATATAACTGCTGATTATTTCCCAAGGTCAATCATTCAGTGGCAGGGCCAGAATTAAAATCCTAATCTTCTTGCTATTTTTTTTCTTCCACTGAACTAGCCCCAGGAAATCAAAGTCAGTCATTATGCCTCAATTTCCTCAAATTTCAAATAATTAAAAATATTTGTCTTACCCACTTCATAGAGTCATTGTAAGGACCAAAGGAGAGAAAATATGAGTAGACACTTTCAAAGAACTAAAAGTACCTCACGTGGAATGTATGGCTATTCTATGGACATTTGTTAAAATGGAATGGTCTCCCTTCCATTTTGAGGAATTGGTGTGCTAAAATCTAGTGAAGAACCCAATTGTCATTAATACTGATTCCTTGGAGTATGATTCACTACCAAGAGTGTTGTTCTCTGATAGGCATTAGCTTGGGAAACAGTCTGAGAAAACTGCTGAGAATTCCCTCCCTCCTTTCTCTCTATTTCTCTCTGTGTGTCTCTTTATCTCTGTGTCTTTATCTCTCTTTTTCTCTCTGTCTCAATCTCTCTCTGTTTGTTTCTTTCTCTGTCTCTGTATCTTTCTGTCTCTTTTTGTTTCCCTGTCTCTGTATCTGTTTCTTTTACCTCCTCCTTCCTTCTTGCTATCTCTTCATATAGCTTCTCTTTTCTTGGTGTCTTCTCTCTCCTCTTTCTTCCCCTCTCTTTCTTTTCATCTCCTTTTCTATATCTTTTCTCTTCTCTTTTTTTCTTTTCTTTCTCCTCTATTCTCTCTCTCATCTTCTTCTTCTCTGTCTCTCCTTTCTTCCCTTCTATTCTTTCTGTCCTGCTCTTTCTTCCCCTATCTCACCTCTTTTCTTTTCCCTAAATTCCCTCTTCTCTCCCTTTATTTCTTTTTATGCTTCCTGTTCTCTTCTCTCTCATTTGAGATGGAGAGAAGTTGTTTATGTTGAGCTGCATCTCTTTTCAGAGGGAGAGTTGAATACTGCAAGTGGTGTCTTCTGCTCCTCCTCTTAACATAAATAAGATTCTGCTTTTCTGTTTTATAGTTAGGTGAAATCCTGTGGGTGCCTAAAAGTGCTGTGGAGCAGCTTAACAGGTGGAAGTGAGGAGATGATGGAATACCAGTGGGGTTACACTCTCGAAGCAGACATTATGAATACATACAGTGACTAAATTAAATTATCATTCATTTTGAAATGGAGCTTCTTCTTAGTGTTCATGGTCTTGGTTTTTGTTACGGGTTTCTGAGACAGAAAAGCATTTTGTTGGTGTTATTGATGAGAGGTAGTGTAATAGAAAGACTTCTGGTACTGGAATAAGATCGCTGTTTATGTCCTACTTGGGCCAGTTACCACTTTTGTTGTCTTGGGTATATAATTTAATTTTCCCAGCCTTACTTATATAACTATAAAATTTTGTTAATAAACATATACTACCTACTTGAAAAATTGTTGTGAAGGAAAATTTTATGCTTTAAAGGCATAGAGGGTATTGTTATTGTTCAATCATTTCAGTTGAATCTGATTTTTTGTGACCCCTTGGGTTTTTCTTGCTGAAGATATTGGAGTGATTTGCCAGTTCTTTCTCCTGTTTATGTTTCAGATTTAACATCAGTTAAATGTTAAATGACATGCCAGTGGTCACACAATGTCCTTCATTCATATGAGGAACTCACAGATGAAGAAATTCTCTCCACTACAAAAGGTTGACACCCATTGTTCTTCTTAATATCTTAAAGAGTTATTTAAGGCAGTGGTTTTAAACTCATATAAAAATGGAAAACATCAGTCCTTATATAAGGGCTATATATTAGCTTAGTTTTAAAATGTGATGCTCTGTTGTGATTTATTTTTATTTATTTTGTTAAATATTTCCCAAATGTATTTTAATTGGTTCTGGGCACACCTGGAAGTATAGTGCGGTATGGGGCTATAGTACTTATATACTAAGTTTGACACCTCTGAATTAGATCACTAAGAAGTTACATGACTTTCCCAAGAGATACAACTTGGAAGTGGGATATGGTTCATCCTGATTTCAAAACCAGTTCTCTATCTCCTATATTGAATTGTGTTCCATAAATTATAAAGCCCTACATAAAAGTAGGTTAATAGGGTTATATAAAATTATTCTTTTGATGCTGAGTGGCATTAAGTGATAAGAATTCTGGAATTGGAGTCAAAAAGATCTCTGTTCAAATTCTCATTCAGCTCTCTGGTAGCTGGGGGATCTCAAGTGAGTTACTTGATCTATCTCAAACTTTTTTTGTGGGAACTGTGATAACATCTACCTTGAAGGGTTATAGTGTGGATTAAATTAGATAACATATATAAAACATTTTGTAGTCTTTTAGAACACTGTGTAAATGCTTGCCATTATTGTCATCATTACTTTGAAAAATATCTGTGAGTCAGATCCCATTTTCATAAACTTCAAAGTATTCACTATTTAATTACGGGAAATAGTATAGTTTAGCAGAAAGGGTGCTAGACTTGGAGACAAAGAACCTGTGTTTACATTCTGGATCTGTTCCTTGCTTTCTGTGGATTGTTGGACAAGTAATTTCTTCATGCTTCTGTTTCCCCGTATGTAAAAAAAAAAAAAAAAAAAAAAAAAAAAAAGTAGGTTAGGCTAACAATCTATGTTCTTCCTTCCATAACTTGATCCTTACTTTTACCTACTATGCAACCTTGGACAATCAATCATTTAATCTCTTTGGATTGGTTTCCTCAGCTGAAAAATGGAGCAAAGAGATTGAATGAAATGACTTCCAAGGTCTTTTCTAGTTCTCAGTCTATGATCTTGTATCATCATTTAAATAATAAATTCAACTTAGTTTTGAATAGCACTTAATTATTTTAATAATACTGAAGTAGTAGAAAGATTGTTGCACTTAAGATACAGAAAAGGGGTAACTAGGTTACTTAAGCTAGTACTAAGCAGCTACTTAACTTTTCTGAGTCTTACCTATACCTATTTGTCTTACATATAGTAACTATAAAATGGAGGTGATTACCTATTACTTGTTATGAAGATCAAGTGAGATTATAGAATGCTGGGAAATGATGAAACTTTGTAATGCCCTTTATATCTTTTATCTGATATTGTTGCCCATTGTATAGAGAAGGAAATTGATGCCCGAAGGAGCTTTGGACTTATCCAAGGTTATACACTGAGTGGCTCTTAGCCCAGAGCTTTCTTCATGTATCCATGTTGTTCTATTACCTTTATTACCTTTTTATTTTCCTTGCATGCCCATAACCCTTCCCAAATCAAAACATTGCATCTAAATCTCTTAGTGCATATACCAGAGCATAAAGTTTTTAAAGATGAGTTTTATTTCTTTAAATATTTCCCAATTACATGTAAATTTTTTAACAATCATTTTTTAAAATTTTGAGCTTCAAATTCCTTTCCTTCCTCCCATCTGGTATCCTTTATATAGTAAATTATTTGATACTCAATACACATGCAAACAGGTGATGAAGCTTTGTACTCTGTCCTATTGCCCGAATTAAGTTCTTGTCTGGTGTCTCTTCTGTTTTCTACCAAGAATCCTTACCAGGGAGAAAGATTTAGAACTGGAAGGAGACTTTACTGCTCATTTAGCCCAACACCCTCTTTTTACTCATCAGGAAATGAGAATCAAGAGTGCTTAAGGGACTCACCCAAAGCAAGAGGAAATTTCAGAATCACTATTCAAGCTAAGGCACTTTGACTGTAATTATTGCTCAGTTGTATCCAAATGTTTGTGACTCTTTTGGAGTCTTCTTGACAGATTCTGGAGGGGTTTGCTATTTCCGTTTCCAACTCATTTTACAGCTGAGGAAACTGAGGCAAACTGGGGTAAGTGACCCAACATCACAAATGGGATTTGAACTCAGATATTCCTGATTCCCAGCTTTGTGTTTCAGCTACTGTGCCACTTAGCTGTCCTTGGCACTTTGACTACAAGTTTGCTTTCCTAATACATCATATTTTATCCTATCCATCTTATTTCTGTCTTTATGCTGGAGTCAGAGATGGATTTCATCCAATTCCATAAGGGCAAAATGGCCTCTTGAGAAAAGATTGTTGGCTTTGCCTGAGATATTTAAATAATAAAAATGATGGGTGGGGCAGAGTGGATGAGGGAGAGGGAACTAGAAAAACAATGCCATGGCTTTGTTATTTGTGGCCATTAATCTCCTAAGAAGCTCTATGGACTTTCACATATTGCTAATTTATTTCTCACATATTTTAAGAATAAAAGCCTTGTTGCATTAATCAGAGTAGCTGTGGTATGTCTTACAAATTGGCTGACCTAAACTGGCTCCACACTGAGCATGGAGGAGAAGGGAGGCAGAACTGCTCCTGGGGATGGAGAATTCTTTCAACTCTGGAATTGTCTCATAGCATCCTGCCCCTTTCTGCAATATTTCTATGCTGCACTTCAAAGATCCGTGATTTCAGCCGGATGGGCCCTCCCTGAACTAGTTCCTGTAGTAACAGTTCTTTGCCTCAGGCAGTATTTCCCGAGATGTGGTGGCTAAAAAGATTAATCACCTGGGGCTGGCCCTCAGGTCTTGATCCTCCTTGCATTTAACTAGTGACATCTTCATTCATCTTGCATTTCACTCTCAGGATACAAATTCAGGCCCAGTTGGGAATTCTCTGTGATCTATCTAATCTGGCATCTTTGTTAACCTAGCATTTTTAAAAGAAATTACCTTTGGGAATTAAAGTATCAAGGTAAGCTGGTAATGCACTTCCCTGTTGTAGGCTGAGTTAGCCTTTGGGTTTTGGCTCCAATAGGTAATATTAATAGAGCTGTTTGAAAATTTTCGAATTGTAAAGTGCTTAATGTACTTGGGGTCTTTGATCCTTACAACAATCATGGCAAATAGGTACTTTTCATTACTCCCATTTTATAGATGAGGAAACTGAAACTCAGAGAATTAAAATGACCACAAGTACTAGCTAATAAGAATATAGGGAAGGAAGCCCCTGCCACTATCCTTTGACCTTTCCCATTGTAGAATGTTTTGATAAAAAGAAAAATCAATCAAACAAGGAACACCAAGCAATGTGCTAAACATTGGAGATGCAAAGACAAAACTGAAACAGTATTTACCCTGGTACTGTACATTCTAAAGGGGAAGAACATGTATATACACATACACATATAAATAATAATAAATAACATAAATAGTCAAAGTAAAACAAGATGGTGTGGGGAAAGAGAGTAGGAGTAGTGTAGCGATCAGTCATGTGGAAGAAGATCTTGAGCTGGAGCTTGAAGGAAACCAGATATCCTGAGAGATAGAGATGAGCAAAGAGTGCATGAAGACAGTGATACAAAATCTTGGAGTTAAAAGATGGTACATTGCATGGATGGAAAAGAAGACCAATATGGCTGGATCCTAGTCTATGAAGGGAAACATCTCTAAGAAGATTGGAAAGGTAAGAAGAGGCTGGACTATAAAGATTAGCTTTAAATATCAATCAGAAAAGACTATATTTGCTCCTATGGGTGGAACATATTGATTATAGGGGTGGGAAGAGAGAGGGATGGTATGGTCAGATATGAGTTTTAGGAAAAATCACTTTGATGGCCTTGAGGAGAATGGATTGAAGTGAGGAAAGTTGATGAAAGAGGTGATAAGGGCTTAACTAGATTGATGGTTAGGTGAAGAGATGTTTCCAAGGTGCCTTTAAAAGGGATTAACTTTGGCTGCCTAAAATAGATTGTTTGCTTTTGGCCACAACTAGCAGTAAGCCCTTTATGGGCAGTAAACCAGAATACCCTCTGTATTCAGCTATGCTTACATCAAGCATGTTGGACATCAACTAACCAACTCAAAATGGAATTTCTTTCTGTATATTATTTTTCTCCAATGCACTGAAATACAGTATTTCTTGTACTTCAGAATTCATTGCCTTAATTCAAATTGGGATCTAAAATATAAAGGGAAATTAACAAAATGTATTACTTTTATGACAAGAAATATCTTGAAACACGTTTTGGTGTCTGGTTTCCTGCATTACTTTAACATGAATTTCTTTAATAAATTCTATGAGATATACTTGACTTGTGTTCTTATCATAACCAAATCTGTCGGGGCAGAGCTGATTGCTAGGAACTGCTCCAACTTTTTGGCTTTAATAGCCAAGCAGCTTATTGTGATATTAATTTGTTTATGGAATAGAAAGAGGGTTGAATGATCTTTGTGGTCCTGGAATGCCAGTATTATTTATTAAAGGCTATGGGCATAATAATAATAGCTTTCACAATAATGCTTTAAGGTTTATATTGTGCTTTAAACACATCAATTCATTTGATCCTTTTTATAGGTCTGAGAGATGGGGGCTATTATTATTCCCATTTTACAAATGAGGAAACTGAGATTGAGAGTAGTTCAGTGACTTGCTCTGGTTCACTCAGTTTGTAAGTGTCTGAGGTAGGATTAGTACACAGATTTCCCTGGATTTCAATACATTATTCTCTCTACCAAGCTGTGCTACCTAAGCCATGATTAGACAGCTAGAAAATGAAATTATTTTGGAGCAGGGATTTTAAGTTCCTAGAAACTAAAGTCTATAGTTTCAGAGTTGCAGGTAATATCACAATATACTTAGAGATGAATGCTAATGAAAATATTCTGTTTAATATAATAAGCATTCTTTAATTCCCTATTGTGTATAGGGAACAAGTGTTATTTAAAATTCTAAAGTAATCAATAGCTACCATTTCTATAGAAGATCAAGATTTATTAAGTATTTTATGTACAATATTTCATTTGAACCTAACTGCCATCCTATAAGTTAAGTACTATAGTTATTACTCTCATTTTACTAATAATTTATCCCATCACACAGTTAATCTATTTTAGGAGAGGCAACCTTGGAATTCATTTCTTTTCGGAACAGAGCCATTGGCAAGGTTGGGAATGGATTTGAGAATTGAAGTTTTTCATCTTTGTGGAGAAATTCCAGCATGGAAAGTCCCTTTATTAATGTGGAGATCATCATAGAGAGTTGCCTGAGGATCCTTAGATATTAAATGATTTATCCATGGTCACAAGACTAATATGTTTCAGAGAGAAGACTTAAGCATAGTTTTTTTTTTTGAAGCCAAGCTGGCCTTTAATTACTATGTCAGAGTCATATCTAAAATTTTTTGCACATAAGGCAGAATGCAGAACAAGGGGGAAGGAAAGGGTTCCTGGGATATAGGAAGATGTCTATACTATAGAAGATCTGGCTCCTTAAAAGAAGCAGTGGAAGGGAGTGAGGTGGGAAGTATTATGGGAATTGAGAGTACACTCAGATGGGTAGGAGCTCACCAGGGCTTCAAGTGCTCAATTGGGATATAGAGGCTAGAAGTACATCCCAGATGGGCTGTTGATGCCCCCTAAATATCAGTAATCCTTATTCATCCTTATCACCCCATCCCAATTGAAACTCTACTACTGACTTTAGGTTCAACATATTTTCTACTATACAACTCTACTTTCTTATTTTAATAAGAAAATAATTATTTTCTCTAGAAAGAATCTTAGTTTCCATTCCCCTCTAAGGTCTCTCCAAGATTTGAATTCCATGATCCTATGATTTTTACCAAGTTTCTGTGAATCATTGCCCTTCTCTGCCTCAGTTTCCTCATTTATAAAAGGTGTATTAAAAAAGCTTTCTATCTCATAGGATTGAAAAAAGCTTCAGCAAAAGTAAAGATCTATAAAAATATGAACTATTATTATTAAGATTCTTTCTAGCTAAAATACTATGATTCTATAATATGAATTTCTCCAGGAAAGCTTCCACATAAGTAAAGATATTATAAGTATGCGTGTGTGTGTGAGTATGCGTGTATGTGTATGTATGTGTGTATTGGAAGAAATATCAATTAATAGAACTTATTTCAGAGTCTTTGGACTAGTGTCCTTTTGAGGTCATCTAGTTCATGCCCCTGCCTCCAGGTCACAGTGTATCTAAACTCTCTCAGAAAGAGCATAATCTTTCTTATTTTGAAACTTCTGAAGGGAAGATGGTAGAATATTTTCCCTCTGTAACTCTTTATAATTTACATGACAACTTAGTCATTTCCATCACTTTCATCCACTCTTGAAAATGCATTTACCTACAGGCTAGTAATATTAGCTACACTTTTATACTAATATGTCTCATATAGGCTAATGCTCACTTGAGATTTAGTGTGCCTTTACTATGGAGTGCAGCAAATCTATTTTTTTTTCTGTGCTTGCTTGTGATATTATGCTAACAAATTGAATTCTTCTTGACTTCAGTGAAGATACTCATTAGTGCAATTTCTTCTGAGCATATCAATAAACAATATGGATGTATATAACTGAGCGGGCATCTAATTTACAGCATTCAGACTTGCCAATGCATACGAGTTAGTCCTTTAATAAGCATGTTTGCAGGAATCATTTGCATGTGTTTAACATATGTATGATAAATATATTTAAATTAAATGTCTTTTTAAGACACCTTGTCTCTAAAAGAGAAGTACTGTGTTTTTCTGCCCCAAGTGACTTTTTTTCTTAGCTTTGTGCCTAGATGAGGCACAAAGAAGGCACAAAAAGGAGACAATATGTCCTTCCAAATGTGAAATTCACTCTTTAACAATAGTCAACAATAGTCAACTCTTCTCAGTGCTACTTGGATCATGGTATTTCTCGGCTCAAAATTCTTCATTGGCTTTTTATTATCTATAGGATAAGATCCAGATTTCTTTGCCTACATTCAAGATCTTACAAATCTGACCACAAACTATTTCTTCAATATTTTTCTTTTAATCCCCTTTATCAATAGGATTTGTCCACACAAACTAATTGGCTGACTGACTATTCCCCAACATTTCTACTCTATTTCTATTCTCAGGTTTTTTATCCATACTTGTTAGGTTCTTACTAAGTGCTAGGCCAGAGTTGAGTCGGTTCTCTACAGGAAGAAGAATCTGTTCGAGAGATTTGAGTTGACACAGCAAACCTCCTCCCAGAGAAGGATTACAATTGAGAGACAACAGGACATTACACATACTGTTCTCTTTTCCTAGAAAGGTTTACTCACTCCTGTCCATCTATCTTCCAGACCTAATTCCAGTCCCATATCCTCTATGAAATATTCCCCAATGACTTCAATTTTTAATTGTCTCTTCCTTCTCAACATCTATAATAATTATTTTCAGTCTCTTTTTTCACTTGCTAATACTTTTTGTAATATTTCTTATATTTTCTTGATATAGAACTTATAATAGGAACATAAATAATAGATTTAGATCTGGAAGGGTCCTTAGACCCTTCTAGTACAAATCTAGTACAAATCCCTCATTTTGAAAATGGAGAAATTCAGGACTAAGTAGGTTAAATGACTTCCACACAAGTGTTTTAGATCTACAATTGAACTCAGTGCCCGTTCCATTGCATCCCTTAATGTTTGGAAGTATCATGATCTCAATTAAACTGTGAACCCCACAGAGGAAGTTATCATATTTTCATAAAATTAGAGAACTGAAGAATTGTAGCTGGCCAAAACTATGCTGAAATGAATCTTTACTATTATAAAATTTATACTTAGCTCTCACCTTTTCATCAGGAATACTTGAAAGTACTCTAATTCATTAAAAATCCTTGCCCCACTCCAGCTTATTCTGGATTAGTTCTTGGTTATAAGTCATTATCTTTTGCAATTATCATACCCCAAACTTTCCACTCCTTTGGTGTGTTGGCTGTCAAATCTTGTGTGATCCTGTCTATGAATCCTCATTACTTGAATTCTTTCTTCCCGAATATTTGCAGTCTTTTTTTTTTTTTTTTGATCTGAAAGCTATGAATTGTGGCTATATTGAAAGTTTTTGAAAGTTCCCATTTATTTTACAAGAGATGATTAGTGAATTATTTTTATTTTTTATTTTGCTTTTTGGTTCTTAGACATTTAGACAGTTTTCTCTTCTGATTTCTTAAATATGACATCAAGGTTTTTTTATAATATTTTTTTTGGAGGGGGATTATGGTTTCTAGGAAGTACAATTATTTTAACTAATCTCTTCATGTTCTGTTTCCTAGGTCAGTTTGACATCAAATAGCTTTTATCTTCTTTTTTCTGCCTTTTGACTTTATTTCAATATTTCTTGTTGTCTTATGGATCCATTAACTTCTATTTGGTTTCTTCCAATTTTCAAGGAATCTGTTCTTTGAATATATATATATATTTAATAATCTAATTATATATTATTATTAAATTATATATAAATATTAATATATATTATATTATGTAAATATAAATATATATTGTATTATGTAAATATAGATATATATTAAATTATTAAATTATATATATATTATTAAATTATTAAATTCCCATTAAGTAATCATCTAGTCTCTGGTTGAAGACCTCCTTTGTATGTTATAAAATTTTCTCTGACAATCAAGCCTAAATATGCCTCATTAAAATATCCATCCATTGTTCTTAGTTATGTTCTCTTGTGTAAGATTGTAAAGGACCATGCCTAAGTGAAAGGACAGGTCAATTCTCCAAGAGCCAGCTATGGATAATAACACTTGAAAGAGTTACAAAGCAGCTTTTGCAGATGTTCCTTGTGGATTGAGAATGAAATAAATTGGAGGCACAGGGAAGAGGAGAGAGATCAGAGAACAGCAACTGTCTCTCAGTCTCCTTGTATTATCATTCTCTCACATGAAGAATATCCATTCTACAGGTCTGAGTTAGATCTCCAGCAGCCACTGGCAGGTGGCTCCCATATCACAACATAAGATAACAAATTTAATCCTTCTATACTGCAACCCTTCAAATACTAGAAAATAGCCATCTGAGTCTTTCTGTTCCCCATGCTAAACATTCCCATTTTCTTAACTAATTTTCATATGACGTTGAATCAAGATTCCTCACTAACCTGGTTGCCCCTTCTCTGGACATGCCCCTGCTTATAAGTATCTTTTTAAATTTATGATGTCTTGAACTCAACATAATTATTGCAAATGTGACTTTACCAGGAGTATCATCTCCTTATTCTCTATGTTTCTCTTAAATGGAGCCAAACTCACATTAGCATTTTTGTAGTGAAGGGGAAAAGTAGAAAAATTTGCCATATTATATATGTGAAGACCACCTGTTAACTTTTACAGATAAACTGCTATTTAATCGTGCTTCTTTTATCCTGTACTTATGAAATTAATTTTCTAAACCCAAGTCTAAGATGTTCCAATTTCCCTAACCATAGGTTATCTTATTATATTTATGTCAGTGCTCTGGCTGCTCAAAATATTTTTTGGTATTCAATTTGTGAAACAATTCTATCAAGCTATTTCTCCCAGCTTTGTATCATCCTCAAATTTAATGAACATGCCATTTATGCCTTTATCCAGATTTTTTGAAAAAATGTCTTAAAGAGCACAGATTCTTGAGGCACTCTACTGGAGACTTTTTGCCAAACTGACATTGAAAATTTAAAGATTACTCTTGGAGTCTGGTTAATCAACCAGTTTTAAATTATTTCAATGGGATTGCTATCTAGTCCATATCTTTGTTTGTTGTTGTTGTTGTTGTTGTTTTTTCCCCATGATATTAATATTAAAGACTAGAAAATCACTTGCTCAAATCTAAATAAACTGTAAAATGAGCTAGAGAAGGAAATCTCAAGTCGAATATCCTTTCAAAGAAAACCTCAGGGGGTAGCTAGGTGGCACAGTGGATAGAGCACCAGCCCTGAATTCAGGAGAACCCAAGTTCAAATCTGATCTCAGACATTTAACACTTCCTAGCTGTATGGCCCTGGGCAAGTCACTTAACCCCAGCTTCAGAAAAAAACAAAAAAAGAAAACCTTAAATGAGATCATGGAGAGTTGTACATTGCTGAACAACTGAACAACAAGAAGATAAACTATACAGATATTATTTTTACATCATGGTAATTAGGGTCATAGCATCCCCACAATCTGGAAAATCTCTATAAAATTTCTGACCTCTTAAATACCAGAAGAAGTCTAACTTTTTTTTTCCTTTATAGGATATTTGTTATAGTATTTTATTGCACATTTTTTATTATAAAATTTGGGTTAAATATTTGTACATGTTCTTTGTCTTCTGCTAGCCTTCTTGTATCCTCAGCAGCTTCCATGAAACTCCCCCAAAATTTACATGTAATTTCTTATGCTGACCCACAACATAGAGGAACTGTGATGGGGAAAATTGTAGTGTGGAAGGGATAACTATATTTATAGCAATTCCCTTGGTCTATCATATTTAATAACCCCATCAAAATAAAGAAATAGAATTAGTCTAGCATGACCTTTTTCTGGCAAAGTAACGCTGGCTCTTGGGAATTTCTGCATCTCTTTCCTACATATTCACTAACATTAGTGAGTTCTAGATTTTTCTCAGAAAAAGAAGACAAGTTCACTAACTTATAGTTTACACAATCTGTTTTCTTCCCTTCTTTAAAAAGTGTCAGAACATCTCCATACTGGGAACTGCCCCTCCTACCCAGTGTCTTATGCCTGAACCCGGAATTGCTTGGAGGAGAAAGTTACCGAATGAAATAAGAGTAGGTGGTCTGTATTTGAGAATTTAGCAGGTGTATGGAGTACTGAGTAGTAAAGATACTAGAACTGAGGACCTCCAAAACCATAGGGATGAGCAGATAGAAGCCAATAAGACTTTGGGAACCTCTGGGAAGCTGGGGCAATAATAACTCCACCTTTTCCTTGAAGAGTCTTCATGGGTCACCCAGCTTCAAAGTATTAGCCTACTCTACTAAAATTAGAGGAAGACAATTTTAAGAGAAGATGGGTTTTAAATCCAAATCTTCAGTACTATAATGAGGTGAGCGAATCAAAACCTGATTATGTTCCCCTCTCCCAGTTAGGGAAAGCAGAAGGATTAAAAGAAAAGCTGCCCACCATTTCCCAGGAGTCTGGATTCGAGGCAGCTATTTGGTATATGAGTGCAGAGAACATTTGTCATCTCATTTGATTCATTGGTATGTCTTTTCCCATTCTGATTTAATTCAATGTCTTTTTTTTTCTTCATCATTCATGTGGCCTTTTCCTGACATAGAGATGTATGAGTGGGACCTCTAGGTATGTTTATTTATTTATTTATTTGTTTGTTTGTTTGTTTGTTTGTTTGTTTATTTATTTATTTGTTTATTTATTTATTTTATTTGTCTGTTTGTTTTCCTGAGGCTGGGGTTAAGTGACTTGCCCAGGGTCACACAGCTAGGAAGTGTTAAGTGTCTGAGACCACATTTGAACTTGGGTCCTCCTGAATTCAGGGCTGGTGCTCCATCCACTGTGCCACCTAGCTGCCCCCATCGAGGTATGGTTTTGAATAGATGATGACTACAGGTGGAAACCTGGCAAGTAGAAAAGGTTTTCTGATTTATGTGCAGACAAGTAGAGGAGGATTGCATAAATATCTATTAACTCATCCATTTGTTAGAGTGAAAAGTACTGGGCCTGGAGTCTGAGGTTCTGAATTTGAATCCCATTTCAGTTACTCTGTGACCAGGGGGGAGTGAGTTTACCTGTCTGTGCCTCAGTAGGAGGAAGTAGGATTAGTTGACCTCTGAGGTCTAGTCCCAAATCAATGATTCTGCAATCCTATGATATTCTGTGCTGAGATCTATATAAGGAAAGAGTCTAGTAAGAGAGTAAGACAGAAAAACAATTACGTGTGTTACCTAGGTGGTGCAAGGGAGAGAGCATTAGAAATAGGAAGACCTAAGTTGGGCAATTGATTTAACCTTTGTCTATGTCACTTATCTTATCTGTAACATGAAGACAATAACAAACAGCACAAGGTTGATGTGAGGATCTAATGAGAAAATATTTATAAAGTGCTAAGTGAAGTGATGTAAATGGCACATAGTAGATGCTGCATAAATGCTCATCATAATTATTATCATTACTATTATAAATTATTTTTATTAACTGTGATAAAGAATATTTTACCACAGTGCATCAAAGAGGGACAAAACAGAGAATCATGTAAGATTTGAAAGGCAGAGAGAGGGAGAATGTCTGTAGCTTCACCAAAGGTATGACTATGCTTAGGTCTAGGAGTGATTATAGTTGCTTCCACTGTCCTTGGGGCTGAGATTTCCTCCACATACAGCATTTCTTCTCGGGGGAGCCTCTTTCCTTATCGCTTTATTCTTCCTTGCTTCTGCCTCTCCTGAACCCCAGGTTTCAGAATTCTAAGATATTTCTCTTTGTTGTGGCCATTGAATTCTAAGCCCTACTCACTTTCTTCTTCTGGTAAAGAATCTTTGGCTGTTGAGCAGAAAACTTTAATTTTCTCTGATCTTTCCCTGTCCTTTCATCTCAAGTTACTTCAATCCTATTCTTTGAAAATCCATGTCCTCAAATATAGAAATATGTTTAGTTGAATTGAATACATTTAAACTACATCAGATTGCTTGGGGAAGGCAGAAGAGGGGAGGAGAGGGAGAAAAATCTGAAACATTAGGTTTTGGGAAGGTAAATGTTGAAAACTATTTTTGCATGTATTTAGAAAACTAAAATACCACAAAAAAGACTCCATGTCCTCTTCTCTCTGATTACACAATGATTGTGTTATTCTTGGACAAATCACTTTACCAATTTTTCCCAAGAGGGGGTTGAAGTGGATGGACCTTTAAAGCTCTTTTCAATGTTAGATCTATGAGTCTATGAAATTCTAAAATCTTCCAACCCATTACCATAAATTCTACTTTGGATTTCTTTCTACTTTCTTTTGCTAAAGAAAACCTAACCTGACTGCTTCATATGATGTTACCTCCTTCACCATCCTTGACAATATTGAAATCACATTCCCTAGTACAGTGCAGTACTCCTAACTTCCAGACAATCCTATCCCATCATTAATAATGTCATTTCCTTTCATCTCACTCCATTTTTCTTTTATCACACAGTCCAAATCCCTGTTTCTGTCTTCTGCCCATTTCCAGATCATTGTTTCTCCTTTCTTTACAAAATGATTTTTTGGTCAACAATCTGCTTCCCCATCCCACTCCCTACCTTCAAGTTTGGGGACTTCCAGTTGCATGTGAATGTTCTTTCAAATGTTCTGGCCTCCCAGTTCATGAACCTCCTAACCTTCCCAACTTCCCAATCTTTACTCAACCATAGCCACTCACGAGGATGGTCATACATCTCATCTAATAGTACAAAAATGACTAATAATTATATATGCAAGATCTCCCAAGGGTCTTAGGGAAGTTTTACCCTCTAAATCTTAAGTACTTTAAAATAGCCCAATGACATTTTAAGGAAGGCAAATATCTTTACATTATTTTTTAATCATCACTAATAACTATTCTATGTCTGTTAGCTTAAACTCTAAAATTTCTTTTTTTTTATGAATTTTTATCTTGTTTATTTATACAATACATTTAAGGAATATTTATTCCTTGAATAAAAGTTTGTATGATTTCCCTTGGGCTATTGGTCAATGTCATATGCTTATATTCTTATTCCCAAATAACATAAAACATAGCATAGAATAAGTTAAGGATAAGATTAAAAATCACATATTAAAGAACAGGTGATGTGGAAGGAGAGTTGGCTTTTTATATATATATATATATATATATATATATATATATATATATATATATTTTATAATATTATCCCTTGTATTCATTTTTCCAAATTACCCCCCCTCCCTCTATTCCCTCCCCCCGACGACAGGCAATACCATACATTTTACATGTGTTACAATATAGTCTAGGTACAATACATGTGTGCGAATATCATTTTCTTGTTGCACAATAAACATTAGAATCCGAAGGTACATGCAACCTGGGCAGACAGATATTAGTGCTAACAATTTTCATTCCCCTCCCAGTGTTTCTTCTCTGGGTGCAGCTACCCCTGTCCATCATTGATCAACTGGAAGTGAGTTGGATCTTCTTTATGTTGAAGATTTCCACTTCCATCAGAATACATCCCCATACAGTATTGTTGTTGAAGTGTACAGTGATCTTCTGGTTCTGCTCATTTCACTCAGCATCAGTTGATTTAAGTCTCTCCAGGCCTCTCTATATTCCTCCTGCTGGTCATTTCTTACAAAGCAATAATATTCCATAACCTTCATATACCACAATTTACCCAACCATTCTCCAACTGATGGACATCCATTCATCTTCCAGTTTCTAGCTACAACAAAAAGAGCTGCCACAAACATTTTGGCACATATATGTCTCTTTCCGCTCT
This sequence comes from Sminthopsis crassicaudata, assembly GCF_048593235.1. Taxonomy (NCBI): domain Eukaryota; kingdom Metazoa; phylum Chordata; class Mammalia; order Dasyuromorphia; family Dasyuridae; genus Sminthopsis; species Sminthopsis crassicaudata. The sequence continues at coordinate 480,138,878 of NC_133618.1, read as the reverse complement.
TTAGTATTTCTTTGGGATATAATCCCAGTAGTAGCGCTGCTGGGTCAAAGGGTATGCACAGTTTGATAACTTTTGGGGCATAATTCCAGATTGCTCTCCAGAATGGCTGGATTCTTTCACAACTCCACCAGCAATGTATTAGTGTCCCAATTTCCCCACATCCCCTCCAACATTGGTCATTATTTGTTCCTGTCATCTTAGCCAATCTGACAGGTGTGTAGTGGTATCTCAGAGTGGTCTTAATTTGCATTTCTCTGATCAGTAGTGATTTGGAACACTCTTTCATGTGAGTGGATATAGTTTCAATTTCTTCCTCTGAGAATTGTCTGTTCATATCCTTTGACCATTTATCAATTGGAGAATGGTTCGGTTTCTTATAAATTATGGTCAGTTCTCTATATATTTTGGAAATGAGACCTTTGTCAGAACCTTTGTTTTTAAAAATATTTTCCCAATTTGTTACTTCCCTTCTAATCTTGTTTGTATTAGTATTATTTGTACAGAAACTTTTTAGTTTGATGTAATCAAAATCTTCTATTTTGTGATCAATAATGATCTCTAGTTCTCCTCTGGTCATAAATTCCTTCCTCCTCCACAAGTCTGAGAGGTAGATTATCCTCTGTTCCTCTAATCTATTTATTATCTCCCTCTTTATGCCTAAATCATGGACCCATTTTGATCTTATCTTGGTATATGGTGTTAAGTGTGGATCCATATCTAATTTCTGCCATACTAATTTCCAGTTTTCCCAACAGTTTTTTCCGAATAATGAATTTTTATCCCTAATGTTGGAATCTTTGGGTTTGTCAAAGATTAGATTGCTATAGATGTACCCTTTTTTGTCCTTTGTATCTAATCTGTTCCACTGATCTACCGGTCTATTTCTTAGCCAATACCAAATGGTTTTGGTGACTGCTGCTATATAATATAGCTTTAGATCAGGTACACTTAGACCACCTTCCTCTGAGTTTTTTTTTCATTAGTTCCCTTGCAATTCTTGACCTTTTATTCTTCCATATGAATTTTGTTGTTATTTTTTCTAGGTCATTAAAATAGTTTCTTGGGAGTCTGATTGGTATAGCAATGTGTTTTGTAATTTTTCTCATATAATTCCTGACTTTTCTTTGGTAGATGGATTCCCAAATATTTTATACTCTCAACATTTGTTTGGAATGGAATTTCTCTTTGTATCTCTTGCTGTTGCATTTTGTTAGTGATATATAAAAATGCCGAGGATTTATGTGGATTTATTTTGTATCCTGCCACTTTGCTGAAATTTTGAATTATTTCTAGTAGCTTTTTAGCAGAGTCTTTGGGGTTCTCTAAGTATACCATCATGTCATCTGCAAAAAGTGATAGTTTAATTTCCTCATTTCCTACTCTAATTCCTTGAATCTCTTTCTCGGCTCTTATTGCCGAGGCTAGCGTTTCTAGTACTATATTGAATAGTAATGGTGATAGTGGGCAACCTTGTTTCACTCCTGATCTTACTGGGAAAGGTTGCAGTTTATTTCTATTGCATATTATGCTTACTGACGGTCTTAAATATATACTCCTGATTATTCTAAGGAATAATCCATTTATTCCTATACTCTCAAGAGTTTTTAGTAGGAATGGATGTTGGATTTTGTCAAATGCTTTTTCTGCATCTATTGAGATGATCATATGGTTCTTATTAATTTGATTATTAATATGGTCAATTATATTAATAGTTTTCCTAATATTAAACCAGCCCCGCATTCCTGGAATAAATCCTACTTGATCATAGTGTATTATCTTGGAGATGATTTTCTGAAGTCTTTTTGCTAATATCTTATTTAAGATTTTAGCATCAATATTCATTAAGGAGATTGGTCTATAATTTTCTTTCTCAGTTTTCGATCTACCAGGTTTAGGTATCAGTACCATGTCTGTGTCATAAAAGGAGTTTGGTAGGACTCCTTCATCCCCTATTTTTTCAAATAATTTATATAACATTGGGGCTAATTGTTCTTTAAATGTTTGGTAGAATTCACATGTGAATCCATCTGGCCCTGGGGATTTTTTCCTGGGGAGTTGATTAATAGCTTGTTCTATTTCTTTTTCTGAAATGGGACTATTTAAGCAATTTATCTCCTCCTCTGTTAATCTAGGGAGCCTATATTTTTGGAGAAAGTCATCCATTTCACTTAAGTTATCAAATTTATTGGCATAAAGTTGGGCAAAGTAACTCCTTATTATTTCTCTAGTTTCCTCTTCATTGGTGGAAAGATCCCCCTTTTCATTTGTAAGACTATCAATTTGATTTTCCTCTTTCTTTTTTTTGATCAAATTTACCAAAGGTTTATCTATTTTATTGGCTTTTTCATAAAACCAACTCTTGGTTTTATTTATTAATTCAATAGTTTTTTTACTTTCAATTTTATTGATTTCTCCTTTTAATTTTTGTATTTCGAGTTTAATTTTTGGTTGGGGGTTTATAATTTGGTCTTTTTCTAGCCTTTTAAGTTGTAAGCCCAATTCGTTAATCTTCTCTTTCTCAATTTTCTTCAAATAAGCCTCTAAAGATATAAAATTTCCCCTTATTACTGCTTTAGCTGCATCCCAAAGATTTTGATATGATGTCTCATCATTATCATTATCTTGGGTGAAATTGTTAATTGTTTCTATAATTTGCTCTTTCACCCAGTCATTCTTTAAGATGAGATTATTCAGTTTCCAATTACTTTTTGGTCTATTTACCCCTAACTTTTTACTGAATGTAGCTTTTATTGCATTGTGATCTGAGAAGAAGGCATTTATTATTTCTGCCTTCCTACATTTAATTTTGAGATCTTTATGTCCTAATATATGGTCAATTTTTGTATAGGATCCATGAACTGCTGAGAAGAAAGTATATTCCTTCCTATTGCCATTCATTAAACTCTAAAATTTCAATCTCCACTTGTCATCTTCTGCTCTTCCCTCTCTCACTCATACCATTCTTTGTCTTCACTCTGAGTCTAAGCATACTGTTTCTATTTTCCCATTCTCTCACTCCTCTTCCAACTTTGCTTTTATTCTTTCACATTTTTAGGCTGGCTGGCTCAAAAGCATACTATTCTCTACCCTTGATTCCTTAGTACCTTTTCTTATATCCCATCTCATCTTATTAAACCCCAGCCCTGACTTACCTCCATGACCTGCCTTTTCTGTTTTTACTCAGAGAATTGTTTTTGAATGAATATAGAGGAAGTAATATAACCATGTAATATAAATGGTTTATGTTACTTAATTTCAACTGGGTCTTCACTGCTGCATGGAAACTCTTTTATTCCTTTATGATGAACTCTCTGTCATTACAAAGAAACAATTTCAAACCTTTTCTTCATTTCTTAAATTGTTAGACCAGCTTCCCTCCTCCTTCATCCTCTTTGGATGTCTTTTACATGACCATTGCACTAGTCCAGATTCATATCTCCTCTTTCCTTGATTATTATAGTAACTTCCTAATTGTTCCCTTTTCTTTCAGTGTCTGGACAGTTAGGAGGTGCAATGATTAGAGGGTTAGGTCTAGAGTCAGAAAGAACTGAATTCAGAGCCAGATTCATTCCCTTATTAACTCTGTGATTCTGGGCAAATCACTTAATTCCTGAGTTTTTCCTAACTATAAAATGGGAAATAATATTAGCAACTACTTCTCAGGACTTGTGACAAATAAATGAGATATTTTAAAATTACTTAATTCAGTGCCCAGGAAATTGTAGTTATTTAATAAATGCTCATTTTTCTCCTTTTACTTCCTTCCATTTTCCACCTTTCCTTTCCTTCTTTCCTTACTTTCTCTTCTTCCTTCTTTTTTCCTTTTTCTCTCCATTCTTCCTCCTTTTCTTTCTTCCCTCCATCCTTGTCTCTTTCCTTCCTTCCTTTCTTTTTTCCCTCTCCATACTATTCCCTATGTAAGTTACCAAATCAATATTCTTAAAACACAGATCTGACTATGACACTCATTTATTCACAAACCTTCAGTGACTCTATATTGCCTCTAGGTTAAAATACAAAATCCTCACTCTAGCATTTAAAGTCCCCACAATCTAATTCTTAAAACCTCTATTACTCTGCTTCACACATTTCATTTCCACTCATATTTGCTAACTTACTGTTGCCCATACATAATATTCTATCTCCTATCTTCATGCCTTTGCAAAGGTAATCTCTCATATATGGAATGGACACCCTCACTTCAATTTCTTAGAATCCATAGCTTCTTTCAAAACACAGGTCAGGTACTAACTCCATGAAGCCTTTTCTCTTCCAAGTAGGAGTGTCCCCTTTGACACTTTCCTCTCCCATTGTTAGTGTTCTACCTTTTAAAATACTTTGTCTCACTTGTTTTTTTGAGTCATTACAGTTGTATCTGACTTGGTGAGCTCATTTGGGGTTTTCTTGGCAGAGATACTGGAGTGCTTTATCATTTCCTTCTCCAGCTTAGTTTACAGCTGAGGAACTTGGGGCAGACAGAGTTGAGTGACTTGGCCACATTCACACAGGTAGTAAATGTCTGAGGCCAGTTTTGTAGTCTGATCCTCCTGACTTAAGGGTCTCCCCCCCCCATCCACTATTCCAATAGCTAGCGTTGTGTCTCACTAGTCAATAAGAGATCTCATATATATAGGAGACCAATTAAATTCTAGGGTGTGTCCTAAGCTTCTGGGAATATACATAATGAACTATTATTGTTCTATAACACATGATGAGCAGGATGATTTCCGAAAAGCCTGGAAATACATGAAGTGATGCTGACTTGAAGTGAATAGAACCAAGAGAACCTGTACACAATAACAAGATTATGTCATGCTGATCTATTATGATAAACTTAACTCTTCTCAATAACATATTGATCCAAGACAATTACGGTAGACTTGGGATAGAAAATACCAACTGCATCCAGAGAGAGAACTATGGAGACTGAAGGCAGAAAAAAGCATACAATTTTCACCTTTTTTACTTGTTTATTTGCCTTTTTCTTTCTTGTGGTTTTCCCCTTTTGTTATTATTTTCTTTCACAACATAACTAATATAGACATGTTGTTAAAATGATTATACATGTAAGAAAATGTAAGATTCTTGAGAATAGGTATTCTCTTGTTTTTTGTTGGGTATATCCAAAGCTTAGCACAACAACCATTAACAAATGCTTGTGGATTAATTAAGTGATTCCTTTGAAGGAGATGATGAATCCTTAGGATCCTGCATGTTCATTGTGTTTCTTTTGATTTCCTTCTTATTCCTTTCTGTGTCTTCTTCTGTTAGAAAAATTTTCTATGCTCATCTCTGAGGCTTGTGCTTATAAGACTGTAGGATTTAGAGCCTAAAGATACCTCAGAAACTTGCTAACACAATCTCTTTATTCTATAGATAAAAAATGGAGAATATGTGTGATTCATTTAGGCAGGTAGGTGGCACAGTGGATAGAGCTAGAGTCAGGAAGTCATATTCTCAGGCATTTAACTAGCTGGGTGATCCTGGGCAAGTCACTTAATTGTGTCTGCTTCAGTTTCTCTATCTGTAAAATGAGCTGGAGAAGAAAATGGCCAACTACTCCAGTATCTTTGCCAAGAAAACCTAAATGGGATTACAAAGAGTCAGACATGATTAAAATGATTGAACAATAATAAAGTGATCTATTTAAGGTTATATAGGTGACCCTAGAGCTGGGATCCAAACCCAGGTTTTTTTTATTGCACATCAATTCCTCATTTTACTCTACTTAGTTTATTCCTAAATTGATGATGCAAGTTATTTTGGAGTTGGGGTTTTTGTGAGACTTTTGGGGCTAAGTGACTTGCTCAGGGTCACACCGCTAAGAAGTATTAAGTGTCTGAGGCCACATTTGAACTCAGGTCCTCCTGATTTCAGGGCTGGTACTCTATCCTCTGTGCCATTGGTACAGATTATAACACCAATATTTATACTTACATAATATTTTATAACTCACAACTTTTATTTATACATATAACAATTAAGAATCTACTATTCACAGAAAGATACAAAATTAAGATGTGACATATTTCCTTCCCTCATTAATTTAGCTTCTTAAGCTATAGTAATTTCACAAAGTACATGGTACAGGAAAAAGGCAAACAAACACATAAAAAAGGTGAAAATAGTATGCTTTTTTCTGCCTTCAATTCTCTATAGTTTTATCTCTTCCCATTTTACAGATGGGGAAACTGAGACTCAAGGAATTTATTTGAGAGCATAATCTGTCTTTTATCTCTTTTTGTTTCCTCAGTGCTTAGCACAATGCCAAGCACATAGTTGGTACTCAATAAATATTGATTGATTGATTGGTATATTTGTATATTTTCTAATGATAAATAAAAAGCAAAGCCGGGAATGCAATCTAACTATTCTGACTCCACTTTTCATGTTCTACTACAATGGGCTACCTCTGTGTCATCTGCCTTGTTCACCTTGCTCATTCTTTAAAAAACAAATTCAGAAACAGGAGCTGACTGTGAAATGCAGTTGTAAGGTGGTTAAAATGGCTAAGCCCTGGGAGGCTGGCAAGTTCTATAAATTCACCCTTGGGAAAAGAGATTTAAGGTGATGGTTATTTATAATCTTGAAGGCCACACTATCCTGGACAGCTTTGCACTTAATTATCCACATGTGTGGAGACGATACGGGACAGAGAGGACCTTGAGGGTAATTCCAGCAAGAGGGAAGTTTAATTAAAGAGACTTGGATTTCAATCGATAGTGTGACTCCAGGGTGAGGTAGCCAGAAGCAAGGTAACAGGGATCAAGAGAGAGTCTGCAAGCCACCAAGAGTGTATTACAACTGTGTAGTTTGTGTGCTAGGCATCCTTCTTTCTGGTGCCGTTCTATAGCTGGATATAGCAGATATCACAGGGAAAGAACTTAATATTGTTGACCATTTAGAAGTAAAAAGAAGATCTTAGGGAGACTTCATCAGTCTCCCTAAATATGCCTTTTCATAGGCAGTCCTCAGGGCCTCTACTTCATAGAATTATTAGTTTTCTACTATTTTCACCTTTTTTGTAGTTCTTTCCCCTTTATCATGTTTTTTCCCTTTTATTCTGATTTTTCTTTCACAATATGATTAATGTGGAAATGTTTGACCTGATTGTACACATACAACCTATATCAGATTGATTGCTGATTGGGGAGGGAGGAGGGAAAAGAAGGGTGGAAGAAAAATTTGGAATTCAGAATCTCACAAAAATGAATGTTGAAAACTATATTTACATGTGATTAGGAAAAAAGCAAAATTCTATTAAGTGAAAGGGGAAAAAAAGAATCTCTAGCTTTCTTCAAAGTTCAGCTAAGAGATCTCCTCCTAAAGGACACCAACTTATTCTGATCTCCTAGTGTGCCCTGTCAACTAAGCTGGCTTTTCATTGTCTTTTTGTATTTCTTTTAGATTAGGGTGTATAAGGTGTTCAAGGACTAGACCTCTTGTGTAAAGGCTTGACAAGCCCATTTCAGTGTTGCAGAGACCATTTGGTCTCTACCTGGCATTCAACTCCCCTGTGGCTCCTACTCTTACCTGTGGCTGTAGCATGTGCAGTGGCCACACTGATGGGCTAAACCAGATTGAGAATAACATCAGTGAGTTAGGGGAGGAGGTGTCAGTACCCCAAATGTATGAAGACTTCCCCCAGCAAAATAGATGGAGGAAAACAATTTATTCCAACAGTTACAAAGGTGTAAATGGGTTTTTATGAACCAAGATAATTCAATGTATCTCAGGCCATTGACAGTATCTTGCCATTGGACTTTTATGTTGCCACTGAACTTTGATAACTCTGGAAGAGAGAGTAAGGCTGATGACTTTGTGCAACTCTGCAGAGTATCTTTTATGTTTTATATCTGTTCTTGATTTTTCCTCATAGAATATACCCTCAGGAAGGGTAGAGATGGATTTATTTTTATCTTTGCCTCCTTTTCAAAGTGATTGACACATAACAGGGACTTCATGGATGGTTTTTGTATATATGTGTATGTGTGTATATATACATACATACATACATGTTTTCCTTCCTTTTGCCTTTGCCTGCATTTTTAATGCCACAGCATGACTATTTGTACTTCACAAACTTCCCTTCTTCTAAAAAACAAAAAACTTCAGTCATTCCCCTTTGTCTAATAAATAAAACCCAGACTTTTTAGCCTAGCATCCTTAATCTCTTTCTGCTTTGTATTTAGTACTTTATCTCTTATTATACAATCCCCCTACCTTACCCAAACTAGTCTCTTCATTATGTTTTGAACATCTTCACTCCTCATCTTAGCTTACACCATCACTTCTGCCTTAACTAGACTGTCCCTCCTCCCTATCTAAATGATATTCACCTGTTAAGACATAACCGATATACAATCTCCTTCATGAAGCCTTATATAACAACCCAGGTCACAATGATTTATTTCCTATTTCTGAACTCCTCTAAAACTATCTGCTCATCCGGTAGTTAATAAATGCTGCCTTGTCTATTTAATGCTGAAGAACCCCCATCATCCAACACATTCCTCTGACCAGAGTAGACATGGAATATAATTTTTTGATGAAAAAGAAGCAGATAAGAATTTGATGAGCTAAACTGACACATGATGATTGGCCTAGTGACACATATAAGCTGTGTGACCCTGAGTAGATCACTTAAGCTTTCAGGGACCCCAAGACTGTAAGTTTCAGGTAACTTAACAATCTGACAGAAAAGACAGTTTCTACACTGATCTCTTTATTCTGTTGAAATTGTAAATTCAGATGGAACTGAGAAAGAATAAAACAGGTGAACATTTTGGCTAAATCTCTAAGGGAAAGTATGGATTAGAGAAAAGTTCTTGATTTGGACTTGGGAGAGACCTTAAGTCAGATACTACTTCTGATATTTGTTAGTAGTAAGACTTTGGTAAATCAAGTAACCTTTGAGTTTCAGTTTCCTCACATATAAAATGAGAGTGATAATATTGATGGCACTGTTTTTTATTTGTGGTTGTGACTATCAAATGTGATCATAAATACATATGTATACATACCACACACAATATTTATACAGAGACATATAATACATATATATGTACACACACATATATATATTATTTTATAAGACTTAACATGTTATGTTATGTATGTGTATGTATATATATGTATATATATATATACATATATATATATCAGTAATTACTGTTGTGTTCACAATGATCATTTCTTTCTGTAGTTTCTCAGGTAGAAATCATCTTGGTCTAAAAAACATTTTTTTAAGAAAAAAAAAGATGCTAATTTCTAGGTCTTAACTGAACATAGTGGGATAACCATCAAAATAAGTTAAGTGGGAGTTGAGGGAAATTGTGTGTGTGTGTGTGTGTGTGTGTGTGTGTGTGTGTGTGTGTGTGTGTGTGTGTGTGTGTGTTGGGCTGGGAGGTGGGGAATGGGAAACAAATTAATTTTAAATGACCTATTTTGGAACTATCCAGTACCCTGATGAGAAAATCTCAGGTGTTTATGGCTTCCCCACCACCTTCCTGGGTTTTGTGCATATTAGTAAGAGGTTGTATCTGGGGTGAAGGCCAGGCTGTGGCTAACTGTTTCTGAGAATGGGTGGGTCTGGTTCCATTCAGTGGTCTGAGAGCTTCCAATGAGACCATTAGTGAATGATTCACAGTACATTACGGAGAGCTAGAGTACTTAAGTAAGGTATGGAATTGTCTGTGAAATGACTTCATCTTTTCTGGGAGCTATTTTGGTCTGGGAGCCACAGGGGATGGAATAACATTTTGGTTCCCTGAAGAAATGGATTTTTTTCTTGGGATTCTGACATGATAGTAATAGTGTTTGAAACTGAGGGAGTATCCAGCAAAAGAACCTAGTCTGGGCACCAGGGTTGTGAGTGCCAGCCATATGCTAAGGGTACCCATCCTCACTGCCTTGTGTGGATTTTGGCAGACTTGAAAAAAATTAGTCAAGAAGCATGAGTTGTTAATAGGGTGAGTTGTTCAATATTTTCAGAAAGGTGTCTTTCTTGGGTGGCATTTCATGTTCAGAGCCTAGCCAGAGATGGCAGAATCAAGGCTGTAGCACTAGAATCATTGTGGATTAGCATTTCTGACTAGAGATTAGTGATGCTCTGACTTAATGAAGTTAATCCTAGCTTTAAGTCATGTGTCCCTAAACAAATCAATGAATTTTAATATGCATCATAGGGGTCCATGGGCTTGTAAGGAGGATGAGCCTTCAGTCTTCAAATCTTCAGAATGCAACTTTCTGAATAAATAATGTGAGGACTTTTTGGGAAGGCCAGACTTCCTGTGGCTAAAATGTTATGTGTTTGTTTTTTTATGTTCCTGGGTCATGAAAACATGAAAGGAAATTTCAGTACAATGCAATTATTTAAATGGACAGTTTGGTGGTGCAATAAATAGAGTTCCAACCCTGGAAAAGGAAGACCTGATAACAAATGTGGCCTCAGACACTTACTAGTTATGTGATATTGGGTGAGTCATTTAACCTGTTTGTTTCCATTTTCTCATTTGTATAATGGCACCCATATTCCAGGGTTATTGTGTGAATCAAATAAGATACCTGTAAATCAATTAGCACAATGCCTAGCATATAGTAACTACTATATAAACATTAGCTATTATAAATGCACTCAATTCCATATTTGTTTGCCTAGAATATGGGATGTCAGGATATCATGCATCATGGTTGCCATTTATTTGTTGACACTTATTCCAGACAAAATAGTTGAGTTTGAGGTTGTTGAGGAAGGGGATTATATTCTTTAGAATTTCATGTAGCACATCCTCTCTCAGTCAGCCTATATGAAAGCTATGTTCTGTTTCCAATTTATAGACTCATATCAAAAGGGAAAGTGCTTTATAATTTTAAGGAAATAAACTAACATGTATTATGTGCTAGACACAGTGCTAAATATGATCTCTTTTGATCCTTATAACAATTCTGGAAGAAAGGTGCTATTGTTTTCATCATTCTACAGCCAAGAAAACTGAGGCAGACAGAATTCAAGTCACTCTTCCAAGGCTACACATCTAGTAAAGTGTTGAAAGTCAGTTTTGAGTTCATGTCTTTCTAACTCCAGCTCTAGTGTTCCATTGTACTATCTAGCTTACTCAAGATAGCCCAAGACAGAACCTTGAGAAATACCTACATTTAAGAATGCGAATAATGAGCTAGCAATGAATATAGAGGGGTGATCTAATGGGTAGTCAGTACACTAGGAGATGGTACCAAGAAGGAAAGAGGAATAAAAAATGTCAAGTTTAGAGATGGGTTTAAAAAAAAAACTGAAAACTCAGAAAAGATCATTATATGAGGCACTAGTAACTTTGGAGAAATGGTTTCAGTTGAATGATGAGATCAGAAATCCTACCTGAGAAATGAGAAGAAAAAAAGGAAATAATTTTTCAATTTTGCCTGAAAAAAAAAGGAAATACAGGATGATAGTTTGAGGGGATGATAGGGTCTGCTGGAGAATTTTTAAACATGGGGAAACAGACATGTTTGAAGTAGGGAAGAAACCAGTTCCTAGAGGAGACAAGAGAGTTTAAGATCATTTGCACATATAGAATGATTTGCCTTGTCTAGAAAGGGGCCATCTCACACCAAGTGGTAAAGCATACAAATTCCTAGAGAAGATATTAAACATGTTACAGAAAGAAATAATAGCAAAACTATATTAGTAAGGGACCTTAACTTTCTCCTTTCAGAATCAGACAGATCTAACCACAAACTAAATAAGAAAGAAGATAGGGAGGTTAATAGAATCCTAAAAAAACCTAGATATGATAGACCTCTGCAGAAAATTGAGTAGAGACAGAAAGGAATGTACCTTTTTCTCAGCAGTTCATGGCACCTACACAAAAATTGACCATGTATTGGGACACAAAATCCTCACAATCAAATACAGAAAGGCAGAAATAGTAAACACTTCCTTTTCAGATCACAATTCAGTAAAAATTATATTCAATAAAGATCCATGGAAAAATGTACTAAAAACCCATTGGAAATTAAATGACCTAATTCTAAAGAATGAGTGGGTTAAACAACAGATCAAAGAAACAATCCATAATTTAATCCAAGAAAATGTCCATAATGGCACAACATATCAAAACCTATGGAATGCAGCCAAAGTAGTTCTTAGAAGAAATTTTATATCTCTAAATAGCTACATGAATAAAATAGAGAAGGAAGAGATCAATGAATTGGGCATGCAACTAAAAAAGCTAGGAAAAAAAAAATTTAAACTCCCAATTAAAAATTTTGAAACTCAAAGAACAGATTAAAAAATGAAACAAAGAAAACTATTGAACTAATTAATAAAACTAGGCATTGGTTTTATGGAAAAAAACCCTACCAAAATAAATAAACCTTTGGTAAATTTGATTAGAAAAAAGAAAGAACCATATACCAAGATAAGATCAAAATGGGTCCATGATTTAGGCATAAAGAATGAGATCATAAATAGATTAGAGGAACAGAGGATTATCTACCTCTCAGACCTGTGAAGGAGGAAGGAATTTATGACCAGAGGAGAACTAGAGATCATTATTGATCACAAAATAGAAGATTTTGATTATATCAAACTAAAAAGTTTCTATAAAAACAAAACTAATGCAAACAAGATTAGAAGGGAAGTAACAAATTAGCAAAATATTTTTACAGTTAAAGATTCTGATAAAGGCCTCATTTCCAAAATCTATAGAAAACTGACCCTAATTTATAAGAAATCAAACCATTCTCCAATTGATAAATGGTCAAAGGATATGAGCAGACAATTCTCAGATGATGAAATTGAAACTATATCCACTCATATGAAAGTGTTCCAAATCATTATTGATCAGAGAAATGCAAATTAAGACAACTCTGAGATACCACTACACACCTGTCAGATTGGCTAAGATGACAGGAACAAACAATGATGAATGTTGGAGGGGATGTGGGAAAACTGGGACACTGATACATTGTTGGTGGAGTTGTGAAAGAATCCATTCTGGAGAGCAATCTGGAACTATGCCCAAAAAGTTATCCAACTATGCATTCCCTTTGATCCAGCAGTACTACTACTGGGCTTATATCCCAAGAAAATACTAAAGAGAGGAAAGGGACTTGTATGTGCCAAAATGTTTGTGACAGCTCTTTTCGTAGTGGCTAGAAACTGGAAGATGAATGGATGTCCATCAATTGGAGAATGGTTGGGTAAATTATGGTATATGAAGGTTATGGAATGTTATTGCTCTGTAAGAAATGACCAGCAGGAGGAATTCAGAAAGGTTTGGAGAGACTTATATGAACTGATGGTGAGTGAAGTGAGCAGAACCAGAAGATCGCTGTACACTTCAACAATACTGTATGAAGATATATTCTCATGGAAGTGGATATCTTCAACATAAAGAAGATCCAACTCACTTCCTGTTGATCAATGATGGACAGAGGTAGCTACACCCAGAGAAGGAACACTGGGAATTGAATGTAAACGGTTAGCATCACTGCCTATCTACCCAGGTTACTTATACCTTTGGAATCCAATAGTTAACGTGCAACAAGAAAATTGGATTTACACACATATATTGTATCTAGGTTATACTGTAACACATGTAAAATATATGGGATTGCCTGCCATCTAGGGGAGGGAGTGGAAGGAGGGAGGGGAAAATTTGAAAAAATTAATACAAGGGATAATGTTATAAAAAATAATTAAAATAAAGGTCCCACCTTACCAGGAAAAAAATAAAAGAAAAGAAAAAAGAAAGAAAAGGATTGTCTCTCCACTGGGCACTGGAGCAAATGAGGAGTAAGGAAAGATTATGTAAAATTTTTTGGAAATGATGAGAAAAGAAGAAGAATCTTATGTCATGTAGTTGAATCATTTTGTTATTGTTGTTCTTTCCATTTGCATTGTTATATTCAACTTTTCTTATGGAAAAGTGATATTTCTTTACATTCCTTCTTTTACTATAACTTATATAACGACTCCGAAGTTGATGAGAATATTCCTTTTTTTCTAGTTCTTTGTTACTATAAAAAATCTTTATATTAAGACTTTGGCATGTAAAGGGCTAGAACTGAGCAATGCACTTGGATAATGAAGCACTTGAGACTAATTGCCAATTGGACAGTTCCCTATTAACTTGTTTGAAGGTTGACCCTCCCCAGCTGTTCTGTGCTGACTTGATTGGTGGGACAAAGAGGAGGAAGTGACTTGTGTGGGAGGAGTAGGAGGAGGAAAAACTTGCGTCGTGGAACTCATGCTCTCTCGAACTCGTGACCTGGCATTGGAGGGTGACGGTAAAAGATCAAGAATAAAGACATTTAGTGATCCTGACTCCGGCTGATTTCTGGGAAGATAAAGTTCCAGCATTGGCATATATAGGACATTAATTTTTTAAAATCTCTGAGTTTTGATTAATATGTTCTCACCAGTGGAATATCTGAGTCAAAGGTTATGGACATTTTAATCACTTTATTAACATAGCATAATTCCAGTTGTTTTCCAAAATGTTTAGACCAATCCATAATACCATTAACAGCAGAGTACCCATATTTTCATTGTATAGCAAACATTATTCTCTTATTCTCTTCTGCTATCGATTTTCAGTGTGAAGAGAATTATTTTCCCCAGACAATAACTTTACTTCTTTTATCTTAGCTGCAAAAATTTTATAAATGTTTTTTTTCAATGTCTTATAATCAAAATTATTTTATTACTTTATTATTTATTTGGTTAAGAATTCACTCTCTATAGTTGGGGAAAAGTTTCTCATCTGTTTCTTTTCTAATTTCTTTTTCCCTTTTTTTCCTAAATGGCAAGATTCATGTTCTAGTGGGAATTCTTTTCAGAGTATGGATTGGACTAGCTAGCCATTGCTGTTTCTTCTGAAATCTTCTGAAGGAAGCCATTGTCCCAGATTCGTTTTTATGCTCAACAGATGAACCATAGATGTCTCTAAAATTCTGTGCTTCTGAGAGTTAAGAATGTAAGGTATTAATTCAAGCAAGGAAAAGATTGGAAGAGAATAGTTTGGAAAAGCTGGCCTAGAAACGGATTGGAAGCCAAAATAGTTGTTATTTTTTTTAGTACTTTTTTTTTAGTTAGGGATTTAGAGGCAACAATGAAACTCCCTCAGGAGGTATGAAGTTTTGATCTGCACTTTTAGGTTGTACGATTTGTTTTTTGTTTTTTTTGTTTTTTTTAAAGATGAGAGAGAAGTGTGATGGAATACTACTGTGCTTAGGAAATGATAAGCTTGTGGATCTCAGTTAAACAAACATGGATAAATTTGCTTGAAATAATGAAGAGTAAAATGAGCAGAACCAAGACATGGTTGCATATAGTAACAACACTATTGTTTGAAAAATAACTGTGAATAATTAAGTTATTCTGAATATTTTAAATGCATGAGTATGATTTTGTGTATGAAATGATGGTCTTCTCTTGTTCAGGTTGAGGAGGGAGGGTGACAATTCAAAATTTTTTTTTTTTAATTTTTTTTATTATATATATATATATATTTTATAATATTATCCCTTGTATTCATTTTTCCAAATTACCCCCCCTCCCTTATTCCCTCCCCCCGACGACAGGCAATACCATACATTTTACATGTGTTACAATATAGTCTAAGTACAATACATGTGTGTGAATATCATTTTCTTGTTGCACAATAAACATTAGAATCCGAAGGTACATGCAACCTGGGCAGACAGATATTAGTGCTAACAATTTACATTCCCCTCCCAGTGTTTCTTCTCTGGGTGTATCTACCTCTGTCCATCATTGATCAACTGGAAGTGAGTTGGATCTTCTTTATGTTGAAGATTTCCACTTCCATCAGAATACATCCTCATACAGTATCGTTGTTGAAGTATACAGTGATCTTCTGGTTCTGCTCATTTCACTCAGCATCAGTTGATTTAAGTCTCTCCAGGCCTCTCTATATTCCTCCTGCTGGTCATTTCTTACTGAGCAATAATATTCCATAACTTTCATATACCACAATTTACCCAACCATTCTCCAACTGATGGACATCCATTCATCTTCCAGTTTCTAGCTACAACAAAAAGAGCTGCCACAAACATTTTGGCACATATATGTCTCTTTCCGCTCTTTAGTATTTCTTTGGGATATAATCCCAGTAGTAGCGCTGCTGGGTCAAAGGGTATGCACAGTTTGATAACTTTTTGGGCATAATTCCAGATTGCTCTCCAGAATGGCTGGATTCTTTCACAACTCCACCAGCAATGTATTAGTGTCCCAATTTCCCCACATCCCCTCCAACATTGGTCATTATTTGTTCCTGTCATCTTAGCCAATCTGACAGGTGTGTAGTGGTATCTCAGAGTGGTCTTAATTTGCATTTCTCTGATCAGTAGTGATTTGGAACACTCTTTCATGTGAGTGGATATAGTTTCAATTTCTTCCTCTGAGAATTGTCTGTTCATATCCTTTGACCATTTATCAATTGGAGAATGGTTTGGTTTCTTATAAATTATGGTCAGTTCTCTATATATTTTGGAAATGAGACCTTTGTCAGAACCTTTGTTTTTAAAAATATTTTCCCAATTTGTTACTTCCCTTCTAATCTTGTTTGCATCAGTATTATTTGTACAGAAACTTTTTAGTTTGATGTAATCAAAATCTTCTATTTTGTGATCAATAATGATCTCTAGTTCTCCTCTGGTCATAAATTCCTTCCTCCTCCACAAGTCTGAGAGGTAGATTATCCTCTGTTCCTCTAATCTATTTATTATCTCCCTCTTTATGCCTAAATCATGGACCCATTTTGATCTTATCTTGGTATATGGTGTTAAGTGTGGATCCATATCTAATTTCTGCCATACTAATTTCCAGTTTTCCCAACAGTTTTTTCCGAATAATGAATTTTTATCCCTAATGTTGGAATCTTTGGGTTTGTCAAAGATTAGATTGCTATAGATGTACCCTTTTTTGTCCTTTGTATCTAATCTGTTCCACTGATCTACCGGTCTATTTCTTAGCCAATACCAAATGGTTTTGGTGACTGCTGCTATATAATATAGCTTTAGATCAGGTACACTTAGACCACCTTCCTCTGAGTTTTTTTTCATTAGTTCCCTTGCAATTCTTGACCTTTTATTCTTCCATATGAATTTTGTTGTTATTTTTTCTAGGTCATTAAAATAGTTTCTTGGGAGTCTGATTGGTATAGCACTAAATAAATAGATTAGTTTGGGGAGTATTGTCATCTTTATTATATTCGCTCGGCCTATCCAAGAGCACTGAATGTCTTTCCAATTATTTAAATCTGATTTTATTTTTGTGGCAAGTGTTTTGTAATTTTTCTCATATAATTCCTGACTTTTCTTTGGTAGATGGATTCCCAAATATTTTATACTATCAACATTTGTTTGGAATGGAATTTCTCTTTGTATCTCTTGCTGTTGCATTTTGTTAGTGATATATAAAAATGCCGAGGATTTATGTGGATTTATTTTGTATCCTGCCACTTTGCTGAAATTTTGAATTATTTCTAGTAGCTTTTTAGCAGAGTCTTTGGGGTTCTCTAAGTATACCATCATGTCATCTGCAAAAAGTGATAGTTTAATTTCCTCATTTCCTACTCTAATTCCTTGAATCTCTTTCTCGGCTCTTATTGCCGAGGCTAGCGTTTCTAGTACTATATTGAATAGTAATGGTGATAGTGGGCAACCTTGTTTCACTCCTGATCTTACTGGGAAAGGTTGCAGTTTATTTCTATTGCATATTATGCTTACTGACGGTCTTAAATATATACTCCTGATTATTCTAAGGAATAATCCGTTTATTCCTATACTCTCAAGAGTTTTTAGTAGGAATGGATGTTGGATTTTGTCAAATGCTTTTTCTGCATCTATTGAGATGATCATATGGTTCTTATTAATTTGATTATTAATATGGTCAATTATATTAATAGTTTTCCTAATATTAAACCAGCCCTGCATTCCTGGAATAAATCCTACTTGATCATAGTGTATTATCTTGGAGATGATTTTCTGAAGTCTTTTTGCTAATATCTTATTTAAGATTTTAGCATCAATATTCATTAAGGAGATTGGTCTATAATTTTCTTTCTCAGTTTTCGATCTACCAGGTTTAGGTATCAGTACCATGTCTGTGTCATAAAAGGAATTTGGTAGGACTCCTTCATCCCCTATTTTTTCAAATAATTTATATAACATTGGGGCTAATTGTTCTTTAAATGTTTGGTAGAATTCACATGTGAATCCATCTGGCCCTGGGGATTTTTTCCTGGGGAGTTGATTAATAGCTTGTTCTATTTCTTTTTCTGAAATGGGACTATTTAAGCAATTTATCTCCTCCTCTGTTAATCTAGGGAGCCTATATTTTTGGAGGAAGTCATCCATTTCACTTAAGTTATCAAATTTATTGGCATAAAGTTGGGCAAAGTAACTCCTTATTATTTCTCTAATTTCCTCTTCATTGGTGGAAAGATCCCCCTTTTCATTTGTAAGACTATCAATTTGATTTTCCTCTTTCTTTTTTTTGATCAAATTTACCAAAGGTTTATCTATTTTATTGGCTTTTTCATAAAACCAACTCTTGGTTTTATTTATTAATTCAATAGTTTTTTTACTTTCAATTTTATTGATTTCTCCTTTTAATTTTTGTATTTCGAGTTTAATTTTTGGTTGGGGGTTTATAATTTGGTCTTTTTCTAGCCTTTTAAGTTGTAAGCCCAATTCGTTAATCTTCTCTTTCTCAATTTTCTTCAAATAAGCCTCTAAAGATATAAAATTTCCCCTTATTACCGCTTTAGCTGCATCCCAAAGATTTTGATATGATGTCTCATCATTATCATTATCTTGGGTGAAATTGTTAATTGTTTCTATAATTTGCTCTTTCACCCAGTCATTCTTTAAGATGAGATTATTCAGTTTCCAATTACTTTTTGGTCTATTTACCCCTAACTTTTTACTGAATGTAGCTTTTATTGCATTGTGATCTGAGAAGAAGGCATTTATTATTTCTGCCTTCCTACATTTAATTTTGAGATCTTTATGTCCTAGTATATGGTCAATTTTTGTATAGGATCCATGAATTGCTGAGAAGAAAGTATATTCCTTCCTATTGCCATTCAGTTTTCTCCAAAGGTCTATCATACCTAGTTTTTCTAATGTTCTATTTACTTTTTTAATTTCTTTCTTGTTTGTTTTGTGGTTTGATTTGTCTAAATCTGAGAGTGCAAGGTTGAGATCTCCCACTATTATAGTTTTACTGTCTATTTCTTCTTGCAGTTCTCTTAACTTTTCCTTTAGAAAGTTAGATGCTATACCACTTGGTGCATATATGTTTAGTATTGATATGGCTTCATTATTTATGCTACCTTTCAGCAGGATATAGTTTCCTTCCTTATCTTTTTTAACGAGATCTACTTCTGCTTTTGCTTGATCTGAGATAAGGATAGCTACCCCTGCTTTTTTGGCTTTACCTGAAGCATAATAGGCTCTGTTCCAACCTTTTACCTTTACTCTGTATGTATCTCCCTGCTTTAAGTGTGTTTCCTGTAGGCAACATATTGTAGGGTTCTGCTTTTTGATCCAATCTACTATCCGTCTCCGTTTGATGGGATCGTTCATCCCATTTACATTTACAGTTAAAATTACTAATTCTGTATTTCCTGCCATCGTATTATCCCCAGATTATGCTTTTTTCCCTTGACCCCCCTGATCCCCCTCCCCGATATTTAATTTACAGACCCCCCTTGTGACGCGCAACCCTCCCTCTTTTTTTTTTTTTTTTTTTTTTTTTTTTAGGATCCCTCCCCCCTCCCTCCAAGTCCCTTCACTTATTCCCCTTTTCCTTTTCCCTTTTCCTCTCCCCCCTTTTAATGAGGTGAGAGAAAATTCTCTGAAAAACAAATATGTTAATTATTTACTCTTTGAGCCTCTTCTGATGAGAGTAAGATTCACACAATGATTCTCCCCCCTCACTAAGTTCCCTCAGATATGGTGTATTTTCTATGTCTCTTCCTGGGATGTAGTTTCCCTCTTTTTATCACTCCTTCCCCTTTTTCTGAAC